>NC_134486.1:87635691-87933191 GCF_040206685.1 Ascaphus truei
TATATGCGTGCGTGTGCATATATATCTATATCATACAAACACTCACAAAGGGGGTAAGCGCGGCCCTCCTACCCCAGCCGCCAAAGCTCCTTTACCCCCTCGCCGCTCCCTTCCCCCCCCCCGCCCGCTCCCTTACCCCCCCGGCCGCCAACTCCCCAGCCGCTGGGGGCCAAGCAGCCTCGGATCTGCGCCAGTCCCACTCTCCACCACCTCTCACTCCCGTTGTGTGTGTGTGTTTGTGTGTGTGTGTGTAGGGACATTTTACTCCTGCCAACAATTTGTGCCTCACTTCCCCCCCCCCCTACCCCTGTCCTTCACCCCCCCTACCCCTGCCCTTCACCCCCCCTACCCCTGCCCTTCACCCCCCCTACCCCTGCCCTTCACCCCCTCTACCCCTGCCCTTCACCCCCCCTACTACCCCTGCTCTTCACCCCCCCTAACCCTGACCTTCACCCACCCCTACCCTTCACCCACCCCTACCCCTGCCCTTCACCCCCCCTACCCCTGCCCTTCACCCCCTCCACGCCTGCCCTTTGACTGACGCACGCACACACCCTGACTGACGCACTCACACACCCTGACTGACGCACGCACACACCCTGACTGACGCACGCACACACCCTGACTGACGCACGCACACACCCTGACTGACGCACGCACACACCCTGACTGACGCACGCACACACCCTGAGTGACGCACGCACAGACCCTGAGTGACGCACGCACAGACCCTGAGTGACGCACGCACAGACCCTGAGTGACGCACGCACAGACCCTGACTGACGCACACACACACACCCTGACTGGCGCACGCACACAAACCCTGACTGGCGCACGCACACAAACCCTGACTGGCGCACGCACACAAACCCTGACAGCCGCACGTACACACACTGACAGCCGCACGCACACACACCCTGACTGACGCACGCACACACCCTGACTGACGCACGCACACACACTGACGCACGCACACACTGACTGACTGACGCACGCACGCACGCACACACACACACACACACACACACACACACTGACTGATTGACGCACTGACTGACACACACACATACATACTGACGCACGCACACAACCCCTCACAGCCACACGCACACACACACAGACTGACGCGCACACACACACACACACACACACACACTGACTGCTGCACACACACCCACTGACTGCTGCACACACACACACTGACTGCTGCACACACACACTGACACACACACACACACTGACACAAACACACACACTGACACACACACACACACACACACACACTGACACACACAAACACTGACTGACACACACACACACACTGACTGACGCACGCGCGCACACCCCCACACCCACAGACTGACGCGCGCGCGCACACACACAATGAATGGTACACACACACACACTGACACACACACAGACACACACACACACTGACACACACACACACACACACACTGACTGACTGACGCACACACACGCACGCGCACACACACACACACACACACACACACACACACTGACTGACACACACACACTTACTGACGCGCGCGCGCACACCCCCACACCCACACACACACACTGACTGAATGACTGACTGACTGCCGCACGCACACACTGACTGACTGAGGCACACACACACGCACACACTGACTGTGTGTGGGTGTGCGTCAGTCAGTTTGTGTGTGTGTTTGTGTTTCTGCGTCAGACTCACTGACGCGCGCGCACACACACTGACTGACTGACGCACACACAATGACTGACGCACACACACTGCATGAAGCTGTAAAGGAGGGAGGGGGGGAACTGGATTGATGTGAATGGGGGACAAACAGAGAGAGGGGGAGGGGTGAGGAGAGAGAGAGGAGCGGGAATATTACATCCCGGGCAACGCCGGGTCTCTAAGCTAGTATAAAATAAACGTAAAGAGAGGGTGCATACCATTTAATGATGGATACAAAAAAAGGAACAACAGGACAGTCACTCTTATACTCCCAGAAAGTGAATATATATATCATTTACGTGAATCACTATCCGTATTTGAAGTGTGTGTGTATATAAATATATATATACATACAAATGAGCATACAGTAATATTTCCATTTGCTATTTGCCTTGCTATGGAGGGTTTTTGTCACTTTTTTACTCACATAACTTCACATATACATACATATATAATATATTATATATATATATATATATATATATATATATATATATATATATATATATATATATATATATATATATATATGCAGTGGAAGTGTATTGTGTGTATTTACCTACACACTCACTCCACATTTCAGTAACATACATATACATCTAAATAATATTCACATATACACGTTTGCTATAAATGGAATTATTACAATTTTACATTATATACACGTGCAATGAATGGAATAAACACTGTAATAAGTTTGAAATCGCCTATCCGAGCTGCTATGCATGGCTGATCCCTTTTCTCCAGCTTCCTTGAATGTACTATGAGGAAGATCATGTGGTTGTTTGTGAAAGGTGCTCTAAAGTGCTGGGACTGTGTAAATGGAAGGGAGCATACACTGGTGTGTTAAATAATAAGTGCAGTACTAAGCATTAAATGGGCATAGATTACCCTGAAGGTTGGGGTGGTTGTCCGAAGACACCCCCCCTTCCTCATTGGGTTAGCCCCCAGTAATGTACTCACTTTATATGTCCTTCCCAGGCTCTCCCTTCCAGGCGTGCAGCTGTATGGTATAGAAATCCAGTGATAAGGTGTGCAGCGCACAGCAAAGATGAAAGAGCAGGTCTTGCAATAATATCCTTTATTTTTCAAACATCTGGTTGTGGGACAGCAGCAAACTTCAACGCGTTGAAGTTTGCTGCTGTCCCACAACCAGATGTTTGAAAAATAAAGGATATTATTGCAAGACCTGCTCTTTCATCTTTGCTGTGCGCTGCACACCTTATCACAGGAAGATCATGTGACCAGATGCTAGTGCACGTTTAGAGAGAGGGAGGGCAGTGCTGACAAAGGGGTGTGCCTGGGTTTGTGACAGGACATGAAGGGGCAGTGCCTTAGCAAATGCTTGTTAAAATAGAATACAAGAAAATTGGTCTTTCAAAGTTGTTTTTTTAAAAACAGAAAATGCTAAAAGTATTATTTCTTACTACAGAACTGATTTATTAAAAAAAACACACATGCAGGATATAGACTGAACTGCAGCTTTAATATATGCAAATATCAATGTTTATCCAATCTATGTACAGCAAAGTTTACTATCTGTTGTGTACCCTGATTAAACAATAAAAAAATTGAAACAAAAAAAAAAAATGATTTTAAAATAGTCATAGAGATCAAATTTTGAAGAAGAAAAAAAGCATCAATAACAAGATGACCACTTAAATATGTCACCGGTATTATACACTTGGGCGTTTTGAGGGAGTGCCCCATTCACTGTGTTATTTTGTAGTTTCAATTTATCACCCTGGAGGGACTTCCCCTTTACTGTGTGACGTTGTCCATTTATTTCCTGATCACATACCTTGACAATACCCGTGGGGACTGAGGACATTGGTTCTCTGATGCATTGCAGAAGCCACAATTCTAATGTGCTGTCTCCTGTTCCTGGTTTTATTTCATTTTGTTTCCTCTTTCTGTGTCTCCTAATTTCTCAACCTTTGGCTGTTTCCCGTCCCCACTGACATTTGACTAGTTTAAAGTAGAACCATCAGTATGCAGCTTTAGAAATATAAAAAGCGTGCACATTCCAGAATATGTACAATGTAGTTGTGGCGTGTGTGTATTTTTAGTATCACGTGCATATTTTCTTTTGAAGTTTCAGAAGAAATAGCCACAGGGGTTTCTACTCTAAGGGCTCGTTCAGGGTGCCTGCTTTGGCATATGGAGGGCGCGCGTCCGCGAGTGCGCGCGTTGCTGATGTAGGAGACGTCCGATCATCCCCTGCCGACAGCCTGGGCGTTCTGTCGTTCAGTGGGCGTGTCTTTGACGTCACATCCTAATCCTCCCGGCCACAGACAGAGAGCAGGGATGAGGTGTTGCAGCCTTGAAATCATTCTGAAGAATGATTTCATTGGCTGCCTTGGTCCCTGTGACGCTGCTTCAGCTCCAAGAAACAAAATTTTCGTTTTCTGAAGCTGTCGTCAGCGGCAACTCCTGGCTTCGGAGGCAGGGCAGTAGCTACCCTGACAACAAGTATTCAATTTGAATACTTTGTTGCTCACGGCAGCACGCACGTCAGCACGCCCGCCCGCCGAAGCCAGCACCTTGAACGAGGCCAAAATCACCTCTACAACAATCCTGAATGCCGAAACCCTGGGACAGCAGTATGAGACTCCCTGTTTGATGCTCAAACTCCTGCTCTCCCCTCATCCCTTTTACAATGTAATATCCGTTTAGAGAAGGTGCACTGTGAACCGTATAATAATACCACAGAATGTCCTATTGCACAGTCACAAAACAAGATAAAATAAGTGTGTGCCTTTTCAGTACATAAGTGTGTACTGTATAATGTGTTCTTAAGTGTACTTGCAAACGTATCATACATATACTATAGTAACTAGCAGTTCCTGGCCGTAATTGCCAAAAACAACCCAAAATAAAGGTACTGATACAACCGTGTCTCTCAGAAGATTGGCAGGCAGCCGTTAGACGTCCCACTCGTGATAGTCATTGGTGTGACATAACTACGCCCCATCGCGCGTTTCGTGTGACGAGTCACGCTTCTTCATGCACCTAGTCGTTTTATTATCTTCGCATCCTATAGTTTGAGCAGTGTGTCTCCATATATGAGTACTATATGTATGCAGCAAGAAACTGAATTACAGAGACCCCCTGGTTCCAGAGATACCAAACCTTAATTGAATAAAAAATGATGTTGTAACTACTTATATTTATTGTTTATATCTGGGAAACCAGGGGGGGGGGTGGAAGGGCCCTAGATTGGAGGGCCCTAGATTACCTCCAGGAAACCCTCTGGTTCAGGTGGTAATAAAAAGGAATGGGGAGGGGATATTTGCTTTCCAAAGACATACGAAGACCATTTGTACAGAGATAACAAGTCTTTCCTCTTTGGCCTCTTTACTGCCACAGATACAGGACATGTAGGACATCGCAAAGCAATCTGTTACTGGTCTCTTACTCTTACTCCAATTTCTGAATCTGCATTGTTGTGTTAACAAACTTTCTGATAACTTTGCAGAAAATAAACACCTCTTCAGACAAAATCAGAGTCCGGGATTTTCAGATTGTCACCAGGTGAGTGTTTGTTTGCACAGACCCTCCAACATTAGGCACATGAATATATTACAGATGTATTATACAGATACAGCATATACATAACATTGCATTTGTGTTCAAAAGAAACAATCCTACAACCTGCTGATCATTCATCAAATTAGTCATTAATTTTTAAGCCAATGGGAGACGAGAAGGGGGTGCTCCTCTGCGCTCTCACATGCTGCAGGTAGAAACAGGTACAATTGATGCACCTGGTTTCAATAGGTACATGATATAGAAAATAGGTGCTGTACCTACTAAATAGTCACAGTTGGAGGATATATCGGCAATGTTTTAGACTAGAGTGTTTAGAATTCAGACAGGAGTGTTGACCTGTTGCATGCCTTGTCTGTTTTGTTTAAGGGAGGCACTGGGACACATGAAAGAGGGAGAGGAGGAGAAGACCAAGTGTTATAGTGCACTAATATGGACAGAGAAAGCTGTCCAGAAGGAAGATATCGAACTGCTAGACAGTATGGAGGTTTGTTTCCATTTCTCTATTCACCAACCAGTTTGAGTTGCCCTGTTGTCAACATGGTAGCAATATATTTGAAAGAAAGAAGAACGTGAGCTTAAACCTTTGAGCTCCAACACAATCCTACTACGATAAAGGTGCATTCCTCCCACTGTCCTTCTGTATTTTAGGGTGGGAAGCAGTGTGTTCCCGAAGCCAAGCCATGTTAATTTCCGCTCTGGGGACCCTCTGGTTCCTGAGATACATAACGTGAGAGCAAGCGCCGGTACGTCCTCATACTTCAATCCCCCTTGTCACGTGGGCCAATAGGAAGCAGCGATGGGCGAGGCAGCAGCTTCCTATTGGCCCGCGTAATGCAGGTACCGTTGCTTCCTTTACAGGTATGTATCTCAGGAACCAGGGAGTCACTGGTGCTGAAATGAACATGGTTCAGCTGTGGGGGGACCCACTGGTTTCCTTCAATTAAAAAAAGGGGGGCAGGGAGAGATAAAAAAAAATTGAGCTGGGTAACTGTTGCTTTTATCAAGGAAAGCTGATTAAAAAATAAGTCAAAAGTTTGTTTCCTGATAACTGGTTGAAACCTGAATCAAGAGAAATCGTATTAATTGCAAGTTGTGCTGCCTTTTACTGTAACATAATAAAACTTTTATTAATCTAAATAAGCCTGCAAAGACTTCTGCTACTTTTAGATGCTCAGAGGGAGATGTGCGGAATATATTAGTGCTTTACAAATAAACAATAATAGTAATAATAATGCATCAAGGAAAATGTGGAGCAATATTGGCGCAGATAGCGTCATTTTCTTTTTGCGTCTCAATGTGTCAAGATCTTTGCTCCGGGTTTTTCTCTGTGTGCATTAGCTTGGGATTCTGGTAGTGTCAGTCGGAGGCGTTAGGAAGAAGTTACATGACGCACGTGTTCTATTGAAATGCTTCAAACCCTGCGTCAAAAAAGATCTGCTAAGTCTGAATTGCAAGCAAAAAAGGGAGCAAAGCGTCAAAACAAACTTCTGTTTACACTTTATGTAACTACTGTATCTCTATGTGACTCTCTCTCTCTCACTCTCTCTCACACACACTCTCGCTCTCTCTTTATGTAAGCTGTGTAAATGTCAATATTGTCACAAGTGCTCGAGGGGGAAACTGCATATCTAAGCAAAGAGGGAAAGAACCTCCCAAGAGAAAGTTAGAATCCCCACACTTGCAGAGCACCTTTTATGAGGCATCTTCCTCGTTTATCTTGCAAATAAAAACCCCAGTTATTAGCACATACACGTCTCGGACAGGTCTACAAACCGGCCTTTCCCCACAGTCACTCAGCATACAATTCTTCCACTGCAGCCAGGAATTCTGTGTAAAGACAGGCAAATGAGCACTCAGGTCATGTTTTGCTCCTTATCCATTTTAACATGGATTTCTATAAGCTAATGCCTGTCATTTTGCGCAGCTTTTACAGGTAATTCAAGATACATGGCATATATTGTAAAAGCTTATTTCAGAGCATATATGTAACCCCTCTTTTCTTTTACCTCAGAGTATATGGCCTGTGACTGAGGTGGGTGCCCGAGTCCTATGGGTTATTGCTTAAATCTTATGGTGTGTGGTACACGTGGTGTGAGGCGGGAACAATTGGACACAACGCAACTGTAATGAATAAGAACAGGCTTTATATACAGTATATGTGTAACTTGGATTATTGCATATTTCATATAAATCAGTACAGTGACTCTTGACTGCAGTATCACCCCATACACAGATACACATAAACAAAATACAATAACACTGTAATCGCTGCGCCAATGACTTATAGAGTTTATCATTGTCAGGTCTCCCAGTCCTGGGGGAACTGGCCTATAGGTTCTGCTGTGCTAGCACAAACGTTGGAGCTCATAAGTTGGTGTATGTGTTGCAGGCCTGTGCATCACAAAGAACAAACTCTGATACCAATATAGCTGCAGTATATATCCCCTATGGTGAAGCTCACCCACTCCAACCTGTTGTAATTCTTGCACAGCTGGGCTCTCTCTGCAGTAATCTCTGTCTGCCTGCTTCCCTCAGGTCCTGGTTTCTGCTGGGCCCTGCTGCTAGGGTTGTTAGTGGCTTCTCCAAAAATACTGGACATAATGGAGACACACACACCTCGCTCTCTGCTCCATGGTGTTTCCTCCTCTCCTTGGCCCCACTCTCAGGCTCCTGACACCTCCTGATTAGCTGCATTACCCAGCAGCAATCAATCAGGATGTAGGATGTTGCCCAGCCCCCTAGTAACAGCCCTGCTCTCTCCCTGCTCGGGGAAATCCCACGGCCCCCCAAGCCGGTGAGGTCACTATATCCAGTGAGGTAATACCAGTACACACACATGTCCAATATTACTGCTCATTTTTTTACTGGACAGTCCGGTTCAGTACTGGACTCCTGGCAACCGTTTCTGCTGCATTGCACTGGTCCAGGAGAGCAATCTCTCTCTCTCTCTCTCTCTCTCTGCAGTTCCCTCTCTCTCAGAGTCCTGCATGGACTGACTCTGTCATGGCTGTCTACCCCCCCCCCCCTCTCCCTCCCCCCCCAGTACCACCATCTCCCTCATTGTCTCTCCTCCAGCAGCTTTCCTACTGGCTTATCCCAGTCACCTGTCCTATAGAGAGCATCCCAAGTTAGGGGGGCAGTGTCCTGTGTTGCGTGCAGACACAGAGGGTTACATCTATATAGCGCACTCTTTTTTTGTGAAAATGTGTTCAAGGAACAGCTTATCGTAATAGTTTTAGTTGTTATCCTCCTTTTCCAGCACTTTGGAACTCATGTGATATTGTATACTTCTTGTAGGAGTTGAAGATAGCACAGAAAACTCCTCTCCGGGTTCTTCACAGACGACCTCTGGCTTCAAGGGCTCGTATCATCCACACCATGAAAACGGTGCGTGTGGATAGCCACCATTTCCGCCTCTATCTGAAGACACAAGCGGGAACGTATCCTTTCCATACACACAAGGCACAGCATGTCATTTATTTTATTAGAACGACCACAACATACAAATTCAAAATGGATTGAAATGACACTACTATTGCTTAGTTAAACAGTTGGCTTCAAAAGCATGTGAAGAAAACGGTAAAACTGATGCTTAGAGCAGCGTTTTCGTTCTGAAAAATCTGTAAACATCAGCGTATCATCTATTTTTTTTATTTTTTATCTCTAATGCATATCTAGAAAAAATAGATCACTAAGGGAAATGAAGAGCAGGTCCCTAATGCTGCACTTAAACCCTCACTGCTATAAAATGTAACCTTTCATCACATATGTTACAATTACAATAAACATCCTTAAAAGTATAAATCAGAATAATCAGGCAAACAAAGAATGAGACTCCTCCAGGTAATGGTGGTATATCCTGATGGACTCTAAGCAAAACATGACCCGAAGCCATGAACTGGAGAGCGGCGTATATGATCTTAATCCCATCCCAAGATCTCTGCTACAAATTGCAATCCCCAGTTAAATACATGGGAAGGCCCTAATAGTCCTATATACTTGCTCTCTCCCCCCCCCCCCCCTTTTTATTGGAGATTTATAAAAGTAGATGTATCAACAAATATAGGCTCTTAAGAAGGAGCCAGGGCACTCTGGTCCATGGGCGACAAAACCGAGCTCAGCCAATTCAAAACTTCCAGTGCGCACTATCGTGAAGTCACTGTATGTGACGTCAATCAACCCGACGCTCGTTTTGCTCAGCAGCTTTTTCGAGAGTGGACGTGGCTTCTTTTCGACGTTATCTGCCGTCATGACAACAGGTCGGAAAATGCTCCCAATGGTAACATGATTACCAATCAAATAATGAGGCATACTTGTAGTTGGCATAGTGGAAAGTGTTTCATTTACATGTCCCATCTCTATATACATGTAAAGGACCAAACAGTTTATATATATTTATATATATATATATATATATATATATATATATATATATATAATAAAAATTGTGCTATATAGTTGAAATACATAGTTAGATAGCCATGTTGATCTTTTCCAACTTACTTACTACAAAGGATGATAATATATTCTGATATTCCTATTTTCATATATTTCATAATGAATACCTAACATTTCAAATGGCCAAAAAGGGACACTGGCAGATAAAAAAAAAAAAGCGAACGCACTTTCACTCACATTTTCACTATGGTAGAAGTAGCACAAGCAAACCAATATTTTGGTAACAAACTTTCACGTCTACAAACACACACACACACACTCGCCTTTATTCAATATACAACAAAAATCAAAAGCCCCAATGCAACCTCCAAATGACAAAAAATATAGAGAATGGGTCATTTACAGTGGTAAAACTCTTTGGCAAAAGCATTATAGGCCTGCTGCCCCATCACATGGTGTGACGTGGCTGCAGGCTTGTAACGCTTTGGCCAAAGAGTGTAACTAAATGACCTATACTGACCTATACTTACGAGAAGACAAACGGATACGTATTTAACTATATACTTTGTCAGTTGGATGTTGCATTGGGGCTTTTTTACACAAATATATATATATATATATATATATATATATATATATATATATATATGTGTGTATATATACATACAGTTAGGTCCGGAAGTAATTGGACACTGATACAAGTTTTGATATTTCGGCTGTGTACCAAAATAAATTCAAGTTACAGTTAAATAATGAATATGGGCTTAAAGTGTCTGTCAGCTTTAATTTGAGGGTATTCACATCCAAATTGGAGGAAGGGTTCAGGAATTACATCTCTTTAATATGTAGCCCTCTCTTTTTCAAGGGACCAAAAGTAATTGGACAATTGACTCAAAAGCTGTTTCATGGACAGGTGTGGGCTATTCCTTCGTTATTTCAAAATCAATTAAGCAGGTAAAAGGTCTGGAGTTGATTCCAGGTGTGGCATTCACATTTGGAAGCTGTTGCTGTGAACCCACAACATGCGGTCAAATGAGCTCTCAATGCAAATGAAACGGCATCCTTAGGCTGCAAAAAAAAAAGATAATCCATCAGAGAGATAGCAGGAACATTAGGAGCGGCCAAATCAACAGTTTGGTACATTCTGAGAAAAAAAGAACGCACTGGTGAGCTCTGCAACACAAAAAGCCCTGGACGTCCACGGAAGACAGTGGTGGATGATCGTAGGATCCTTTCCTTGGTAAATAAAAACCACTGCACAACATCCAACCAAGTGAAGAACACTCTCCAGAAGGTAGGCATATCATTATCCAAGTCTACCATAAAGAGAAGACTTCACGAGAGCAAATACACAAGGTGCAAACCATTCATATGCCTCAAGAATAGAAAGGCCAGATTAGACTTTGCTAAACAATATCTAAAAAGTCCAGCCCAGTTCTTGAACAGCATTCATTGGACAGATGAAACTAAGATCAACCTGTACCAGAATGATGGGAAGAAAAAAGTATGGAGAAGGCTTGGAACAGCTCATGATCCGAAGCATACCACATCATCTGTAAAACACGGTGGAGGCAGTGTGATGGCATGGACATGCATGGCTTACACTGGCACTGGGTCACTAGTGTTTATTGATGATGTGACAGAAGACAGAAGCAGCCGGATGAATTCTGAAGTGTATAGGGATATATTGTCTGCTTAGATTCAGACAAATTCAGTGAAGTTGATTGGGCGGAGCTTCACGTTACAGATGGACAATGACCCAAAACATACTGCAAAAGCAACCCAGGAGTCTTTTAAGGCAAAGAAGTGGAAAATTCTGCAATGGCCAAGTCAATCACCTGATCTCAACCAGATCGAGCATGCATTTCACTTGCTGAAGACAACATTTAAGGCAGAAAGACCCACGAACAAACAACAACAGAAGACAGCTGTAGTAAAGGCCTGGCTAAGCATCACAAAGGAGGAAACTCAGCGTTTGATGATGTCCATGCGTTCCAGACTTCAAGCAGACATTGCCTGAAAAGGATTCTCGACAACGTATTAAAAATGAACATTTTATTTATGATTGTGTTAATTTGTCCAATTACATTTGAGCCCCTGAAATAAGGGGGCTGTGTATGAAAATGGTTGCAATTCCTAAACGTTTCATACGATATTTTTGTTCAACCCCTTGAATTAAAGCTGAAAGTCTGCACTTCTACTGCATCTCGGTTGTTTCATTTCAAATCCATTGTGGTGGCATACAGAGCCAAAATTATGAAAATTGTGTCAGTGCCCAATTATTTCTGGACCTAACTGTGTATATATATATATATATACAGTGTTCGACAAACCTATACATTTGCTCGCCCCGGGCGAGTGGATTTAACCCCCGGGCGAGTAAATATTGGCCCAAGCAGCACACGTTTGGTACTAGGTGGCGAGTAGATTTTTTTGTGTGGCGAGTAGATTTTTTGGTGATTTGTCAACCACTGTGTATATATATATATATATATAGTTCAGAACTTGTAGGGATTGTCCTTTATTAAATACGCTTCAAAGCTTCTTCCCCTTGTTGGGGAAGATTTTGTCTAGTTTAGGACTACCTGTTGAGGAGCGCAAGCTGGGAGAGCCCGAGGACACTCGGGACTATTACGGAGCTATGGTATTACTTGGCTTTCCGTTTGGAGAGTGTCTATGTGAGAAATGCCTATTACACTTAATGAACACGCATTGTAACGATTTCTTTTTTGCTTTGCGGTTAGACACACTTTGTAAGCTCATGATGTCCCATGTAGTTAGTGCATGGCACTGGCAAACTGCAGTTTCACATGTTGGGAACGATTACTTGTGTTATTTATCAAAAAAAGAGATTTCGGGGACTGGCATATTGAGTATATGTCAAATGTAGCAATATCCTTTTCTGTGAAGGGGAGATTATAAAACAAAAATCCATTCTATGGTGGATGAAAACATTATTATTATTAACATTTGATTTGTATTATTTGTTATTTATATGATTGTCACGTGTATTACTGCTGGGAAGCGCTATGTACATTAATGGCGCTATATAAAAAAAGACATACATACATTATTTGCACAAATACCTTTTCCTGATGTGCATACTGTAGGAGGATGAATACATTCTGTGTGTTAAACCGCAAATAAAGATGATGAATACAAAATCCTTTCTTGTCTACCATACTTGTCAAATAAGCACAATATTTCAGTCCCAATTCAAAGCAGCTTGTAGTAGGGGCACTTCTTATAGCAGCCCAAAATCTAGCAGTTTTCTAAATAGTCAAAAAGTTAAATCTTAGCAAAGAAATGTACAATAGATGTATAATTCAGCATTATTGGTTCTAATAAAACATACAATTTTCTTAAAAAAAAAAAGTTATATTGTCAGTACACTAAACATATATGTAGGTTTGATGAGATATTGTTTGTTTTAAGATTGTTTGCTTAACAAAAACCCAGCTACATTAAGGAATTTGCACATGGGGACTTTGGGAGAACAACGCCGAATATTGGTTCCCTAATGAATACCACTGCTGACATCCTAGAGCTGGATGTAGAGGTTAGTTTCATTGGTTGGAGGGCAGCTCTGTAAGACTTGCAATCACAAGGCTATGAACTCATTTGTGTGTCTGTCACCAATTAATTGCCACTACCGCCCTGTAATTTAACAAACGACATGTACAGTGTAATTGGCAGATATTGCCTGTACATACATACTATTTCTACACATGAGAATAAATAATGTTTGCCTATTTTCAAGCGGAATACAAACAAACCGTTACAAATAACAATATATTTTGTAATGGAAAAAAAAGCAATATATTTTGTTATATGAAAAAAGTAACTACTTTGACCAAGAAGGGCAAAAATGGAACAAAAGAACATGTACATTTTAAAGCTACTGAGGCCTTTTCAGACTATTGGAATAGTGGGTCTTAGTGAGGAATGAAATCAGCAGCAGTTGTAAAATGACAGGGTTATATGATTATTATTTTCCTCTTTAAGTATTTGCAGTAGTTTTCTCTCCTGAAGAAATATTGCTGCAAAGTATGCAATCAGAATGAAAAAAGTTCCATGGTTTGCCCGCCTAAGTGGAACAGGTGGTTTACAGTTGAAGTACAGCAATGATGTGTTTTCTTAATAATTCTGTTTTGTTTTTCTCAACTGTGCATGAAGTCTGTTGATGTTGACTGGCCACCTGCTCTGGACGACTAGACTTGGAACCCACCAGAGAGAGCTGGAACGTAAAACTTGGACATGTCTTCGTGGATTATACAAGACCATTTAGATCATGTTGATCTATAAAGTTATTTTTCCAGAGCGCGAGTGTCGTCTAACAGCTTACTTTATTTCAATGAACAGAATGTTTACAGGCTATAAAGCAATGTAAAAGGGATATTTAAAGAACTGCTTACTAACAAATTATGGATGGGAGACCTAAAATATGTTCAGGTTCATTCTACCCATATTATGTAACTATTTAGGTATGTAAAGTTAATAAAGAAACCTTTCACAATTGTCTTTTTTTGCTTATTTAGAAACGCACATAAAAAAAAAATGCAATTGCAGGTCCCACACTGTAATGTACAATTGAACACAAGAAGACCATTACATTAGACCAGTATTTTTCAACCAGGGTTCCCAGGGCATCCCTAAAGGGTTCCCTGCAATTTTCTGGTCAATTTGAAAATGGTATCAAATACAGAAGAATTTACAATGCACCTGATCTCAGATGTGCTATTAGAGAGGGTTGGGGTTCCTTACAATGCCCCTGATCAGTCTTGCTATTAGAGAGGGTTGGGGTTCCTTACAATGTATCTGATCACAGACGCACTGTTTGAGAGGGTTGGGGGTTCCTTAACCTAGAAAAGGTTGGAGACCACTGCATTAGAGACACAGGCTGACATACAAAGCAAGAACCAAACAAAAAAAACTGGGATGGCTGATTGAATGTTTCTGCAAATGTATCTGTCTGAATATGTTTTTGCCATACATTTATCAGACAGTACTTGGTTAACCGGATAGCATAGCGTCCACATTTTCACAGATGAAAATAAGGACCCATGTGTCTATTATACCCACACAGCCTTCATATAGATCCCCACTCCTTTATGTATACCCCCTCACTATACACTACCCCTCATATATAAAATACCCCCCATCACTATAATGTGTGTATATATATATATATATATATATTTTTTTTTTTTTTTTTTACATATTCTGATGCAGCCTCCTCTCAATGCTATAGGGACAGCTCCTTGCCACTCACTGGAGTCTGTCCCAGGCTGAGCCTGCTATGGAGTCACTGCAGACTAGAACCCAGGCACAGAGAACTCTGCAGCGCATTCGGAAGCTCCCTGAACACAACAGGGATCCTGCTGGAGCATGCTTACAGGCTGGCTGTGTAGCGAGGCAGTGCCGATTGATTTTCCTGTGGTCGCAGCGGAGAGTGCATGCAGCAGGGGAAACGGGTACAAGCAGGTACACTGATTAGGGGCCAGTACACCACCTGCCAAATGTCTGCTGTACCTGCCATAGTTGGAAGGCCAAGAATAGACAACAGTTGAAAAAAAATGTGCATATGTGCTCATTTATATGTGAGCAAAATAGCGGTTTCATCTAGCAGAAGTAAATCTGGTGATGTGGAGGATCTTTCAGTAATAGGCAATGAGCATTATAAAGGTGCAGTTCCCCTTGCTTTTGAAGCAAATTGCCAATCTTATTTTTTCCTATCTTTTTTTATTTAACAAGGCAAGAAGCCGGTAATGAAGTGATTACATAGCAACCATTGCTCTTTATTCTAACTTGCTCCACCCTACAAGGCAGCAGAGATATTTTTTTTCTAGGCATACTTCAAAGAAATTGTGTTCTGAACAGCATCTCATATAAGCATGGGCGTCCGCAGAAATGTTTTCGGGGGGGGGGGGCATAATTTTAACTAGACAGAGAGAGAGAGTGGGGGGGGGGTGTGGGTGACTGACACTTGGGTGGGTGGGTGGGTGGGTGACTGACTGACTCGTGTGTGACTGACTGACACTTGGGTGACTGACTGACACTTGGGTGGGTGACTGACTGACTGTGGGTTGGTGTCTGTATTCATTCACAGACAGACAGACACAAACACACACACACCCTCCCTTTCAGTCTCTCCTCTCAGACTCTCCCTCTCAGACTCTCCCTCTCAGACTCTCCCCCCCCTCAGACACTCTCTCCCCCTCAGACTCTCCCTCTCAGACTCTCTCTCTCAGACTCCCCCCCCCTCAGACACTCTCTCCCCCTCAGACGCTCCCTCTCAGACCAGACTCTCCCTCTCAGACTCTCTCAGACTCTCCCTCTCAGACTCTCTCAGACTCTCCCTCTCAGACTCTCTCAGACTTCCCCCCCTCAAACACTCTCTCCCCCTCAGACTCTCTCAGCCTCTCTCCCCTTCAGACTCTCTCAGACTCCCCCCCCCAGACTCCCTCCCCTTCAGAATCCCTCTCTCACTCTCAGACTCTCTCTCTCACTCACACACACCCTCTCAGACTCTCCCTTTCAGACTCTCCCTCTCAGACCAGACTCTCTCAGACTCTCCCTCTCAGACCAGACTCTCTCAGACTCTCCCTCTCAGACTCTCTCAGACTTCCCCCCCCCCTCAGACACTCTCTCCCTCTCAGCCTCTCTCCCCCTCAGACTCTCTCAGACTTTCCCCCCCTCAGACTCTCCCCCTCAGACTCCCTCCCCTTCAGAATCCCTCTCTCACTCTCAGACTCTCTCTCACACACACACACACTCACACTCACACACACTCACCTTGTCTGGTGCCACTCTAATGCAGATAGTCCCAAGGTGTAGCCCCATCTCTTTCTTACCCCCTCTCTTCTTCATTCACTCTCCCCCCTCACCCCTCTCTTCCTCACTTCCTCTATTACACCCCCTGTCTCCTCACTCTCCCCCCTGCATCAATTATCCCCCTCTGACTCAAACCCACTCCCTGAATCCGCCCTCCTCACATTCATTCCCTCCCCCCCCTGATCTCTCTCACACACACACACACACACACACTCTCTCTCACACACACTCAGACACACACTCAGACACTCGCAACAAGGGGGAAACGGAACGGGGGGGCCGAAGCAGGGGGGGGGATCGGAACGGGGGGGGGGGACCTGAGCAGAGGGGAATCGGAATGGGAGGGGGGAATCGGAACGGGAAGGGGGGACCGGAGCAGGGGGGGAATCAGAACGGGGGGGACCAGAGCAGGGGGAAGATTTTGGAACGGGGGGGATCGGAGCAGGGGGGGGGAATCAGAGCAGGAGGACAAGGGGGAAGCGAGAGTGGCATGGAGCAGTAGTCACCTGACTTGCTCCATGCAGGAAAGGGCGGGCCTCGCTATGCAAGCTCAGATAGAGCTTGCGAGGGCAAAAAAAAAAATCCTGGCAGCGTGCCAACACGCGCCAGCCAATCAGGAGACAAGGGAGGTTTTTTTTTTTTTTTGAAGGGACGCGCGTGCTTCCTTGCACATCGTGAGCGCGCTAAATCCTGTCACGCCAGTGCCCTCTGTCCCCCGCTGTTGGCGGCCGTGGATCCAGGAGGGGGGGGGGCAAGCGCCCCCCCTTGCCCCCTCCTGCGGGACGCCCATGCATATAAGGCTCTTTGAAGTTCAGTGATATCACAAAGTGCGGGACATGTTTACTTAAGATTTTGGCTCATTTTGCAGTAAAAAAAAAAAAAAGTTACAGGTGAAACCAAGAGAAACCTTAAGATGATGAAGAAATCTTTAAAAAATTAACATGCAGTGACAACGTTCCGTTCATCTAAAATGGTCTTCTGGCCTTTGTTTAAACTGGCACCAAATAAACTATGGTCTTGACTTCCCGTGTTAATAATTACAGGTATTAGTCATCATGGTACTCGGTATAGGTAAAGGCTGTCAAAAACATGGACCGGACTACAGGCTGTATGCGGCCCACAAGGTGTCCCCCGTACGGCCCACACCTCCTCAGCAGAGTTACAGACAGACCAAAATTGTCAGACAGACACCTCCCAAGACACCCTCCAACAGGCCCAATCTGTACATCTGGCCGCGTTTGGTTTGGGGGGCCCAGCACAGGAGTCCCAGTCAGCGGCTGTGTCCAGTTTGACCTTCCCCAGGGAGTGGTTGCCAGGCAACAGGACCACCGCACATCGTTTATGGCTAGGTGAGAGTCCTGGCTGAAGTCAATGCTCAAGTTGGACAGGGTCAAAGTGACCAGGGTGAAGACCCTCAATGGAAGGGTGTGGTGCTGCATTGGAACCCTGCAGAGTACGACCAGTCTGCTTGATCACCCCCACACCCAATACCTCCGATCGCCCCCAAACCCAATTCAGCCCATCCGCACCCTGTCCCGGAACAGGAAAAAGGGGTGATGGGAGGAGGGAGAGAGATGTAGTGGATTGTGAGAGGAGATGGGGATTGATTGAGAGGGAGGGGGGAGAGATGGTGACGTTTACATATTTTTAATAAGAAAACCTCAAGAAAAAAGTGTACGCATACTGTAAGTTATTGTGATTGGTGTGGCCCGAGTCTTGCAGTCGAACTTAAGAATTGACCCTCAAGCTATTCTGAGTTTGACTGGCCTGGTCTAGGTTGTATATCTCCATGGCTAGAAGAGTGCAGAAGACCTGTAATACAACAGCATTTTTACATGGGATGGCTGGATTCCTTAACAAATATTTTTTGTTGTATAGCCGAAGGGTGCAAATAGTTTAGGGCTTCGCAGAAACCCCTGAGCAGAAAGGGTCAGTTTTCTGTGTGTAAATGACGTTCATGTAGGTGTCCCACATCAAAAACTTATGGGAAAATCTTTAAAACAATGGCCCATATTTACTAAGCAGTTTAATTTGGACCAACCCCCCTCATTTAGATAGACCAGAAGGCGTTGAGCAGTATTGCACCGCTTTGTATATATGAGCTTTTGTGTGTTTTTTTTGGTATAACTTTTTATTAAGCAATTTAACAATTACAGAATATAAGCAGTTATGTAATAGAAATAAATGAATAAAACAAATATTAAAGTACACTATACACACCTGAAAAAAGAAATACAAATGGAGAAATTAATAAGCTTCCTGATATGATTAAGATCCACAAATAACTCTTCTTCTTCTGGCTATCAATTCTTTGAAACTGGCCAATCTCCTATTTTAGAAAGACTTCAAAAACATTATTACAGACATACTAGAATTATTTTACAATAATACTTTTTCTTGTAAAGAACTACCAGAATAAATTACAGAAGCCATAATTGTGCAAATTGTCAAAAAAATGTAAATAAAACTTCCTAAAGGAATGATAGACCCATATCAATCAAATACAGATGCTAACATTGCTACACTAATCTCAAACCAGTGTAATGAGAATTAGGTGTGTAATATAGTGCGTGCGTACGTCAATTATAATAGACTGTTCGGCGTTCTATACTTCTGACGCGCACGCGTACAGCAGTGAGCGTTGACCCGGCAGATCGGAGGAAAGACATGAAAAGTGTATTTTCGCGCTGCTGCCGTGCCACGTGACACTGCCAAGCCAATTACAGCGCGGCTGGGACAGACTTGGGGGGGGGGGGGGGGGGGGCTGTGTGAAATTGTACACACCAGTATTTGTGACTTTCCTGCTCTCTGGCACAGGGCCTCTTTCGGGGATGAGTCGTGTCTAAACAGATCTCTTTAAAAGGTTCCTACACGTCTGTCATAAATGCTTTTTTCTCCCTCGGCTGACAGTTATACCCCCCTGGCTGGGATCACACACATATAGGTAACAGACCGGCCTTACAGCCGCCTATCAAGCTCTCTGACTATGGTTCCCCAGTAACCCTTTCTTTACCAGAACGGTCAGTAATGCAGTGAAAATATAGAAAAAGTGCAATCATCCGGCGCTCTTGCGAAAATACAAAATTGATATAATCAAATGATATGATAATGTGATATAATCTATGCTAACAATATAAGTGACAAATGGTGAAGATAATAAAAAATAATGATACTGTGAACCAGTTCCTTTTCTGCTCTCAACCCATGTTGAACCCTCCTGGTGGCTTCTTGTAAGAGCTTGTTTGTAGAAAAGATGCGGGGATCTCAGGAACCGTGAAATGGAGGTCGGAATGACGTCACGGGCCGGTTCCGACTTCGTACCATGTTTGTACATTTGGGGGCTACATGTGAGTGGTCATTTGTCTTTTGATCTCTAACTAACAAATATAGCCTTACTCCCTACACTAAGTCAGTTTCCTTTGTGTATATCTCATCTCATGAAGCACTCCTTCGTATCAACACCCAGGGGGTTGCCCAGAGAGGCACACATGCTGATTTTACTACGGGAAAGTGTAAATTTACACCCATCAGGTGTCACATTCACCTATTGATTCATCACTTTTAGACAGTGTTGCACTATATATCTTTATTTTTGTTCCACATATTTCACGGTTCCTGAGCTCCCCGCATCTTTTCTACATGCAGTGAAAATAACTTGCTAATTTCCCCCTCAGCTATTTTTTTTTCTTGATGCAGGGACGCAGGGTGTCACGGCTTAAGTGTTGGATGCAGGTTGAGCTTGTTGTTGTGTGTGAAACCGGGTGTGATGTCATAGCCACACCCACCTGTCGCTCACAGCACAGACCTGTACACACAAAAAGTGTGATTCACGTGCACGAGCAATAGCACACGCGCGCACCAACTATTAAAACAAGCCTTAGTTTATTAAGCTTGTAGCATGGACCGCATTCCCTATTGTTGCCTTATGTTTTCAATTGAAAGTTGATATAACCCCTGTGGAAGCTCTATGAGTGAACTGCGTTAGGGGTGACTTGACAATGTTTGGCGTGTCCCTGTGCTGCGTAGAAATCTGCTGAGGTCCCTGCTCACATCCCGTACAGTATGTTGACATCACATCCAGAAGTGACGTCATGGCTGGTCTGTTTGAAGGAGAGGGAGAGCGCTCCGCTTCTGACCCTGGATGGTCTCAACGCTTGCTTTACATCTCTGTTTGTGGGTGTATTACTTTTAAACTTTTATTTTGTATAAAGCAATGTTGCACAATATTTGCTTTTTTTTGTTTTATGTACTGGGATTCACACTTAATTCTGGATATCTGCTGAAGGTGTCATCCAAAAGTTGGTTACTTTAAACCACACTGCCTGAATATCTCACACAACACGTGAGTGAGATACCTAAGACCGCGGCCCCGCTAACGCTGAGCGGGCAGCGCTTGCCGCGGTTACTTACATATATAGATATATGAAGCGCAGGTGATCATATATATAGATATATATAAGTCCCCGCTCACGCGGTGCGCTCGTGCACGGGCACACACGCTCGGTGCTTGGATAAACAAAAAAATCTTACTTTCTAGCGCACTCAGCTTGGCCGCAATGCTCCCCCCTTGCGCGCGCGTGTAAATGCAAGGATACCCGGCGCTCATGCTTGGAACGCTCTCCAAGCATGAGCGCGCTCAGCGCCAGCGGGGACCTAAACACCCGTCTCACATTATCAGGTGTTTTATACAGTGTTGCACTTTATTATTTTCTGCAGTTTTTTATTCCATATACCCTTGGAGACCATTTGTGCTCTCGATCCTATTTTTCTCCATATATTCTGATCAGTGTGGCTAATACCTCACAGTGGTGGATAGGGTTAAACCCCATAGCTAGAGCTCAAGAGCCGTAGGCACAATGTAAAGTTCAGATAATAATGTCAATGAAAAACGGACACGGCCAGGCTAACATCATAGATAACACACAGAGCCCCATGTAGCGGTGTGGACCAGCATGCAGGAGGGGGTAAATATAGCGGGGGAAGGGAGATGGAACTGACCGGAGCGCTCACTGTGAAGTAAGTCGCCCGGCAACAACCAGCCCAACTAGCCCGCAACCCCCTCTAATCTCCTGGTGTCACACACAAGCTCTGGACCTGGGCACTAGGTGAGTACCCACTTTTGAAATGCCAACTGGTGTAGAAACAGCCGTGTAGCCGGTCCTTAAGCAAGCGTGCTCCAGCCAAATAAACTTGAAGATAAAAAATGCTGAGGAGGCTGTGCACTGCTATCCGGTCCATGAATGATGAAGTCCAAACGCAATCAATGAAAAACAGAGTTTAATGAACAAAATCAGAAATACACATATCTGAAGCGCAACTCTGACGCATTTCTTTCCTTGCTGGGAATTCAGCGTCAGAATTTTTTGTCTTCTAATACCTCACAGTACCTCTATGGAAAGTATAGTCTTTTTCATTTGGCAATGGCATCGGATACCCTGTTGCATGCCTTTTCCCAATACTGAAAATACATTTGATAGAATTGTATGGTGTTATTTATTTGCGTTCCCAAAAAATGATATCCGGCATCAAACTATTGTGCATTAAACTCCAAGCAATAGTTAACATACACACTAGAAGATTTACTCATAACAGGGGAACATGACAAGGATGCCCCTTATTACCCTTGCTGGTTTTGTTAGCAATGCAGAACCTAGCTATTAGATTTAGAGATATCCCACATATGCCAGTAGTTGCTATGTTGAGCTTGTATCCATCATCCTTTACAAATAGAATTACTTCATCACATTTACCCTGACCCTTCCAGCTCCGGGGCATGGGCTCTTGTTCTAGCACTTCTCTTTCTCTAATATATACTTCACTCTTCTACTTTGTTGAAATTCTTGATGTGTGATTCCTTCAGTGTCTGCACAGCACTCAACAATGGTGATTTGGGATCCTTCAGAAGTGGTCGTACTGGCTAACATTTGAAAGCTTCTTTCATGGAGATTTGGGATGAAAATGCAGGAGATGTGTAAAATGTATTGCTTTGCATTGCGATAAGGGAATTATTTGGGGGGAAACAACAGAAAAATACTAATCTGCCCTACCTAACACCTAAGCCCTGATACCAGCGCAGGCAGTGTTAGGTTCATATCTATGCCTTGCTGCTCCAGCAGTAAACAACTACCTTGAGTGACAGGGGGGTGGGTCAAGGGTTCAGACCTAGGACCTCCCTGGGTACAAAAGGGGCTGCAGATTCAAATTTAGAGAGTTCTCCTTCCTCAGGGAAGAGAGAGATCCCTCCCTCAGGGGAGTGGGAAACAGCTACCCCATATTCCACCAGGGGATATGGGAGTCAGGGATAGACCTTTGGGGCCTCAAGCCCTGGGGGTTGAGTCCAGGGACCAGAGGAAATGCATTGTTGATGTGCACTGCTGTACTCAATAATGACAAGTTGCTGCTTTTATACTCCTGCCTGTGACTGCAGTTTATCAGGGGGAGTGCAAGATGGTTTTCCTGCAGGGACTGCACCCAGCACTGATTGGGCCTGCTGGGAATGGAGGCGCTGCACCCAGAGCGAGATGAGAGCTCTATATCCAAAAACCTGTCCTGTCTTCCCCACTACCATCGGCAGACACTCAGCAATCCTGTAAGCCTCACAAGTACAGCACAGTGAGAGTACAGGTAACAGTGAAATCTCCCAGAGGTGGGGAACACCTGTTACATTTGAAGGCACTTTTGAGAGTATAATCAGGACAGGCTTTTGCAGTAAGAGAAAGGAGGCACTCTCCTGTTATGGCAAATTAGAGGGCCTATGGGTGTAGTCTCCATAGGGGACCTTTTGGGATCTTGAGGACCGGGGTGGGGGAACACTTGTTACACTTGTAAATGCCACTGGAAGAATAAATCATTTGGAACTGCAAGGAACCTGTGTCAGACCAATTCATTGGGAGAAAGAATCTGTATTTTCACGTTTATTTTCAACAACCTCTGAAGAGTGTCACATGTTTATTATAATGTGTGCAACATCTAACATCCTCTCTCAACTCCCTGCACAAGTGTAGTGTTTGGAGATGGCAATGGGGCAGATGGATTCAGTTGTTGTGTTTTTGAGACATTTCTACAATGTAGAAGAAGCAGAATTGTCAGCTAATCTATGTTTTATGGGGACCGTAGCGTCATTTTCAGGGGATAGTCCTAATCATTCACTTCTGCGTCTAGTTACTTTTCTCAATCTAAAGAGCCTAGCCCTTCACTATTTTGCTGATGTGAAATGAATTTGTGTTGCTAATGACACATTTGGGAAATCCTCCTACGTGTGGTGCAGAAGGGACAAAAAGTAAAAGGCAAATATGTCTTGGGGAGAAAGGTGAGTAGGAGGGTGTTGTTGATCTAATTCATGCTCACAGGCAATATCTTGCAAGTACAATCTTCAACCTTCTGTGCTGTGGCTGAACTGGATGAACTCACTTTTGTTTTTTGAAGAACAAGATTTAATAATGAAAGATTACATGAGTTAAATAAAGCAACAAGTTTTTTTCACTCTTGGCCAATTTACTGTAACCTCCTTCAATATTCTTTCAAAATTTCCATTTCTGGTGTGGGTCTTAGTCGTCATCTGAAACTACTCACATGCATCGAGCCATGTCTGACCAAGTAAACATACTTGTAAATCGGCATACAACTTCACTAATGCTTCCGTTCATTTTAAGACACAATAACCATATTACTGTCTGCAGGGCCGCCAACAGGGTGAGTCTGCCGGGGTTGGCGTCCCGGACCCGGGGAGTCGGGGGGGCCCGGACAGCCGGCACTGCAAGTTGGGCCCGACCTCTGGCCAGGCCCGTCTGCCGGTCCACTCGCGGCCGTGACTCGGCTCTCCCTTAGCAGCGGCAGCCCTCATGACTCTATCCCTCTGTCCCACGCCGACTGGCCTCTCTGACGTCAGCGCGCCAGAAGCGCTGACGTCAGTGCTCTCTGCTTCCGGTGCGTTATGGCATGAAAGGGAGGCATGTCAGAAGCTCGGTGAGGGACAGAGGAATTTGTATGCAGCAAGTCTTCTTTATATGTATTGTGGGGGTCTTTTTAATATGTATTTGGGGGTGGGAGTCTTTTTTTATATGTATTGGGGGGTGGGCTTTTTTAAAATATGTATTGGGGAGGTGGGGGGTCTTTTTAATATGTATTGGGGGGTCTTTCTAATATGTATGGGGGGTCTTTTTTAATATGTATTCGGGGGCTTGTGGGTATTTTTATATGTATTAACTTGGGGAATTTGTATATGTATTGGGGGCTTGGGGGTATTTTTATATGTATTGGGGGGGTTGGGGGAATTTGTATATGTATTGGGGGGCTTGGGTGTATTTTTATATGTATTGGGGGGCTTGGGGGTATTTTTATATGTATTGGGGGGCTTGGGGAATTTGTATATGTATTGGGGTTGCTTGGGGGTCGTTTTATATGTATTGGGGGGCTTGGGAATTTTGTATATGTATTGGGGGGCTTGGGGTTTTTGTATATGTATTGGGGGGCTTGGGGGTATTTGTATATGTATTGGGGAGCTTGGGGGTATTTTTATATGGGTTGGGGTATTTTTTATATGTATTGGGGAGAGTTGACCATTTAACACCTCCAGTCATAAATTGCATACAGCACAGGGGGGGGATAGCTTTCAGTCACACATAACATTCCAAGATGCACTGTTTTTAAGTGAAACCTTTTCTGCTTTATCCATTGTACCACCGCCGGAAGAAGAGATCAGTGTATCTCGAAAGCTCGCACAAATCAAAGCATTTCGTTAGCCACAGAGCGGTATCGTCTATTCATTTTTTATTATTAAACTATATTATTAATATATATATATATTTTTAATATTGCAATGTGCAATAGGATGTGCCAACTATTTTTAGAGACTTGCATTGGCTTTTGTGATCTGCACATGCTTGTCATCAGTTATCTTTGTACTGTATGTGTTATGTGTTCTGCTTTTCTGTGAAAGGATTACAATGATATGAATCATTCAAGTAGTAAAAACAATGTTTGATTTAGAGTGAATCAGACATAAGTACCATTTATGACTGGGGGAGTTATCCTGATTTGCCTTTTGAGTGATAGTCTTTCATTATGGGGTGAATTAACATCAACGAGTGGTAATGACTAATATATCCCTAATATCTGAAATCATTAGTTATTATTTATACATCAGATAAAAACCTGCTGATTACCAAAGCACACCCAGTTCACAAATAATAACTTGTGCTTTTGGCAATTAAGCGTTAATGGCAACACATAATTTGCATAACATTTGAAAAATAAAAGCTCTCCTCCATATAATTAAAAAAAGTAAATCACAGCTGTAATGTACAGGCATACCCCGCATTAACATACGCAATGGGTCCAGAGCATGTATGTAAAGCGAAAATGTACTTAAAGTGAAGCACTACCTTTTTTCCCCACTTATCGGTGCATGTACTGTACTGCAATCGTCATATACGTGCATAACTGATGTAAATAACGCATTTGTAACAGGCTCTATAGTCTCCCCGCTTGCGCACAGCTTTGGTACAGGTAGGGAGCCGGTATTGCTGTTCAGGAAGTGCTGACAGGCGCATGCGTGAGCTGCCGTCTGACTATTGGGCGATATGTCCTTACTCGCGAGTGTACTTAAAGTGAGTGTCCTTAAGCCGGGGTATGCCTATGTAGCATCATTTTTATAGACGACGTGACTATCACTTATGCTTTTCTGAGGAGGGCCGCGAAACACTGCGACGGGTTAAATAAACATATCACAACCTGCTACAAATTAAATCCAGTTTCATCACCAACATTGATACTCATCACAGAAGTAAATACACAGGACAAATAGTTTATTTAATTTTTTATTGTGTACCCTTTTTTTATTCACTTATGCAATACAAGAGTAAAATTACAAGTCTGTTATTGAGCTAGAAAGTCTCTATGATTAGAAACATCTTTAAGATGTTTTTCAAAGTTCAGAATTAAACCAACTTGAAAATCTAATCCAAAGTGGTTTAAAGTAATAAAGCATTTCGACCTCAAAAGAATGAGGAGGAGTCCATAAAAATAAAACACCACATTTTTTTTAATATTAAACGATATGATTATATATGTATACGGTTGAGAACTTTAATTATTGATTAAACAGAAAACACAATTAAGTTGATGCTATTGTAGCAATATTTTTTTTTCAAGCATTGCCTAAAGGCCCTAAACTATAGTACCTGATCAGACCAGCCCTATTTATCAGTATCAGAGACTTCTGGTTGACCAACTAACCTTTCATTAGAACACTAGGCATTCCATGTATTTGATGTGCAATCTGATGCCTACACTATGTAAAACCCTTCCTAAGAGCAATTACATTGCTTCAAAACTTTAATGAGTGTCAAGGACAGCAACTATCTTGCTGTCATATAAGCTGATACTGTTACAGTAACAGTCTTGAATCTTGATCCCATTAATACTTAATGTAGATATATTTTTTTTTATTTGTATAGCGACCAACCAGATACTCAGCATTTTAAAATGTGGCACAACATTACAATACAGGGAACATAAAAATACCGATGTGATAAGGACGACAATCTATACATGTAATATTAGAAGGGAGTCCTTGCCCCCAAGAGCTTACAAACTAGTCGGCATGTGGGGAGAATAACATTAACCAACGCATTCACATTTACCCCTATGTTTGAGTGCGTATAAGAAGATACTGCCGTTTAGTGAGTAGCGGTGATCCAGGGCTACTTAACCACTCCGTTGAAAAGGTGAGTTGTTAAGATGATCAAAATCCTGAAGACACATTTAGGGCAACTTAAAAAGTTTACTTTCCTTTAAGACCAACTAACAGGTGACAATAAAAAGCACCCAAACTCATATTAGCAAATATAGAAAATCTTGTGGCATTTTTTTTTTTTACTATAAATTGCTTCTAAATGTTTTGGCGTGGGGGGAGAAGAATCCACTATATTTCTGTACAACACAACCCTTCTTTTGGTCATCTGCATTCAATTTAGAAATTGCTGGCACCAACGTGCAGAAAAGAAAATCTAGTAAAAATAACAGGAAAAACCTTTCATAAATCGTACTGGGATAATGTCTGCAAATTGCAGCGCAATTTTCAACAGATTCTGCGTTTGCCCAGTTTTTTTCCGTCCGTTCGTGACTTCATAATATCAACATTAAGAGTGAAATTAAATGACACCTAAAAGAGCAGTGAGTAGTTTTTAAAAAAAAAGTATTATATGCAGACTCATCCATATACTACAGAATACTTCAAAGGCAAGAGATTGTGCTTGTTTAATTTGCTTACTTAGACTTTCTTGAAATTGACATGAATTTACAATGTTATAAAAGACCCTGAAGAAGCTCTCTTTGTGTATCAGGATTTATATGTGGAGCCAACAAAAGTGTCAAATAATTAGATTTTTTTGTCCAGGACTAAACATGTATACACAGGCCTTGTACTTTATACACAGAACACTATTAGGTGTTGCTTGCTTTTGACAGGTAATATAAATCTATATGTATCAGAGATATTTCAGAACAGGTCTTACATGCCTAATTTAGAAATTATTATTGCTTAATCCCTTTGCTGTCAGGGGGGTCAGCAATGCATTGCTTAGCAAAAAACATAAATAATCCACTTAGTGGCAGAAAATAACAAGGCACTTGAAACAACACATTTTAACCCCTTTAGTACAATGCACCATAGGGAATAATAAAACAAAGCATAACACACAACGCCCAAAGAGAAAACACGACTTTAGGTCTTAGTGCACCTGCATAATTTGGAGATCGCCTGGCATAGTTAATGTACAGGCAGTGGTGTACAGGCGTCAAGAGTGGTAATATTCACTAATTATTAATATTTCAGGCTTCTATTCTCTCTGGTTTGTGTCAGAAATTCTAGGTGGGCAAAACAAAGAAGATTAACTAAGGATCTGCAATGCTGTGCACATTGATTAAGCTATGGTAATGAGACAAAGTTTGAAATCAATCAGGAGCATTTTCTGATACCATAAGCAGTTGCACCCTCCAAATATGGAGAACACAAGTGGGAGAACTAAGCAATGGTTTTAGCACAAGTTTTGGGATCAACATTTTAGATTATTAGCAGCATTAAAAAGGCAACGTTTAGGAGTACGTGTAGAGTACCTCTAACTAGTAAGTTCCTCATTAATGATGCTGCACACAGTGAAAATATTATGCTTGACTTAATATGCTTAAGATGAATATATTCAATAACAGTTTCAAAAGCCTCCATGTAAGTTTCTTTGCAAGTGCATGATTGAAAACAGTGGCGCCCAAGGCCACGCTTATAGTGCCGGCGACATCAGGCTACGGTCGCTGGTAAAATCAAATAGAGATGACTTCCAGCGAACGCGACCACTCCGTCGCTCCGCGCTTACTATAAGCGCACGCGTCGGCGGCAAGGCATTTGTTTTGACGCAACGTCGCATCGCTGGCACTATAAGCGCAGCCTTTTGGCACATCTTTCGTGCACCTCTTCATTTGACCAATACCCAGTTACAATGACATAGTCATTACATTTCTTGATGAACATTTGCAGAAAAAGCAAATATTGCATAAATGGTGATTGTACCAATGCAGTGAGCAACTTGTTATTATATACAAAATTCTAATATATTCAGTAAAAAATTAGAGAGCAAAAAAAAAATTGCATTTAACAAATCAACACATTTCTGAGCACTGCGTTAAAGGTCATCTGCAAACGTGTCCTTGTTATAGTAACATTATATCATTTGTTATTGACTATGTGGAAGTTTTGTGCTCTGCAATCCACCTCCAAGATGATAAGAGGGGCTACAGATGGGATGTAACAAATTCCATTCAAGTGCATCCGAGTTGTGGCTTCGCTACCTGTATATTACCCCGTTTCTCACAGAATTAAAAATCGGGTGGTAAGATTTAGCCAGTTAATAATTTACAGTTTCAATGGCCTCCAGTATATCTGCAGTTTAACCCCTTGGTGGGACTGCCCAGGTAAATTGATGTTCCCTTTTTGAAAGGCTAGGTCCCTCCTACACTTTCTTATACATTTGTAAGTAAGTGCAGCCCTGCTACCCCGGATAGAGGCAGATTCCAATACGTTTTAATCTGATGAGGTCACTGTCCCCTTGGGTAGGAGAGCCAATAATACACAGGATGAGACAAAGGGATTCTGGGAAAGAAAAAATGTCAGCGAGTCTCTCTGATTCTTTAACAATTCTCAAAAACTAAATTGATTTTAAAATTGGAGTTGAAAACCCGTATCCACCTTTTCCTCATCCCTATTATATATTTTTGTACCCTTCCCCATTCACCTTTATCATTTATGAAAATGTTAAGGAAAACAATGAGGTTATTACTTGTAATTGGCCACTGTATTTATTTGGGTGGCATTTCACACTTTAATGGTCCAATAACCCCATGGCAATAGCTTTTAGTCTTGACTAAAAGTTGACTGATCTCCTATGCCTTCTCAGTACAGTGATACTCCCTGCAGAAGGATGACAGAGAATGTAAGGCTGCGCTTATAGTGACGGCGACGGTTTACGTCATGCTGCGGTCGCTGGAAAAATCAAATTGACTTGACTTCCAGCGATTGCGACCAAGCCGTCGCTCTGTCGCGCCGCTTCTACTATAAGCGCACGCGTCAGCGGCAATACATTTGTTTTGCTGTGACGTCGCATCGCTGGCACTATAAGCGCAGCCTAAAGCAGCAGTCACCCATGCTAATTTAGCTCAGGTGACCCCTCGGTTCTCAAGATAATTACCTTTGAAAGTGTCAGTGTTTCTGGTACATTTTGTGAACTCAATATGTCTACAACACAAAGTCACAATGTCATCAGAGCATGATCCAATTGGATCACCCCAGTTGTCGGGTTTGATTTTACTTTCATTGTACTGAGACATATAAAAGGTAAAGTTCTCGGGAACCGAGGACTTCCCAGAGCTAAGAATTGCAGTTCAGCCCCAGGGGACCTTCCATGTTCCAAATCTGTCAATCATTCTAAAAATTCGGGGGGGGGGGGGGAGGGAGGCTTTCTGCTTTAATTTTGAGCTATTTACAGAACTGGGAAATTGAATAAATATGGAAAACAGAAAAGGTAAAAAAATAAATTTAAAAAAGCAATAAAAAAAAACCTGTAATTACCCAAATAAAAATTGAGTATCTGTTACATTTTTATTTTGCAGATGACCTTTAAAACACAACATATCATTTTCTCTATATTAAAACATAATATTACAAGTACCAAAAAGGAATACAAATATACAAAATGTACCGTAAAGGTGAGTTACTTTATCTATCACAGTGGTGACGTCCCCCACCCCCCATTGCCTGTTTTTATTTTATTTATTTTTTGCCTAGCACAGAATTTGAGGACATATTTGATGAATCATATTTACTTGTAAGGTCCCGTCTGCGTAAGGCTGTTGGGTGGGTACAGCAGGGGCAGACATATCAGGTGCAAATTTATCTGGTGGAGAAAAAACCTACAAAATCTATCAAAATAATAATTGAAAAAATTCTGATTGAAAGCCATTTTCTTTTCTTTGATACATCTGGGGGAACTTTGTTGTGCCAGATTTACATTTTTAATGTATACACCACATGCACTATGCTTCAAAATAAGCTTACAACTTTACATAGGCCATTTTAGTGCGGGGGCTTTTTCACAGAGATACCCGCTCTCTGTAAGCCCTTTCTTCCTGGAAGCCAATTTTGTGGAAGCAGGTGTGCTTACAATGCTACTTTATTTGAAACAGAATCTGTAATTTGTTAAAATACTGATATATCTACCGTCTGTTGGTGCTGTGATAAACAGAAAAATTGACTAAGGATGTAATATTTCCTTTGACTCCTCAAGGTTCTTAAACAAAGATTCAATGTCAGAGTCTATACTAATACATGATGATATGAAACCTTCCTGTTCATTATCTGTCAAGAAATCACTTAGGTTAATTGTGCTTTGGTGGTTTTCCATGTTGATGTCGGGTGGTCTTGGGTCATTTAACAGGTTCTGAAAGCTCATTAGCTGTGGATTAAATGCACTGGCCTGATGGGGATTGAACGGTACACTAGGGAAAGAAGATGTGCCCATTCTATTCATCGATGCCATGTAACTGATATTCTTTAGATTCATATCCGGCTGGTTGATGGTGTTTTCAATGCCTAAGTATCTAACTGGTACATTAGCACAACTGGGCACTGCTGCACCTGAGCCGTGCATGGGATTGGTTAGGCTACTCCCAGAACCGTTAAAACAGTTTTCTTGCAAATTGCTGGGATCATTGGCTGGGAGTGTTCTGAAGCTCTGTGAAGTGTAGGCTTGGGGATTTTGTGAGAAGTTTTTTAGAAAGTCATCCATTGTGTCACCCACTTGGTTAGACTGTATGCCTGGATTTATTAAAGACCAAGGCATCGATGCAATATGCTGCTGGGCATTGTATTTCACGTGTTGCACCCTGGTTGAGCCTAATAGCACAGTGTTGGTGTCAAGGTACATAGAGTTAGATGGTCCTGTAGAGGCTGTAGTGGGTTGCACTCCTTGGGAAGACTGCATGCACGCTAGATGGGACAAGGAAGCATGCTCTGTAATATGAAAAGAATACGTAGATTTGTAAGTAATTGAGTATTCCCATATGGAATAAATAAAAAATAAAAACATATACTCTGACAAGAACAAAGAACGTGTGTTTTTTTTTGATTTTTATAAACCCATTTAGATGACTGGATGAATACAAATAAGCAACATTGTAAAAGACTACATGGATATCTATAAAGATATATATATATATATATATATATATATATATATATATATATATATATCTATATATATATATATAGATATATATATATATATATCTATATATATATATATATGTAGAGGTATCAGTACCGTGTTAGCCGAGCTTCAATAATCAAAAAATAAATAGATGATACCGTTCTGTGGCTAACGAAATGCTTTTATTTGTGCGAACTTTCGAGATACACTGATCTCTTCTTCCGGCGATGTTACAATGAATGAAGCAAGGATTACTTAAAAACAGTGTCTCTTGGAATGTTATCTGTGCTGGTCCTTCCCCCGGTGTGGATGTGTTTTATGGCTAGAGGTGTCAAAGGGTAACTGAAAGCAAGTGAAGAAAGAGTGTGTATGTGTATCAGTGTGAATAAAAATGAATGGAGAGCCCACAGTATAAACAGTGCTCTACACAAGGTGTGTGTGGAGTGAGAGGGGATATAAATGGTGTGGGTGGGTGTGGAAATGTGAGAGTTTGTATATGTATGCACACACAGCTGTCTCCCACACACACCAACACTCCCCATCCCTCCATCCCCACACACCCATAGGGACCACACAGCATCCACACACACCCCCAGCCACGCCACAAACTCCCACATCTCCACACCCACCCACACCATCCACATCCCCCCCCACTCCACACCCCCCCCGCGCAGAGCACCGTGCACACCGCGGGCCCTCCGTTCACCTCCACCCACACCGACACACACACTCCCTCCCTCCCCACCCGCCCCCAGCCACCCCCCGACACCTCCAGCCACAAAACACATCCACACCGGGGGAAGGACCAGCACAGACAACACTCCAAGAGACACTGCCTATATATATATATATATATATATATATATAAAATCAAAATTAAACTAATGCAGGTAAAATGAACACAAATGAAATTTGATGGGGAATAGTCATTGATCTGTGGTATTGCTGATGGTGATCTGTCACATAGAAATGCTTATTCAAATCGATGGGAGTTCCCGTGCTGTAGTGCCCGAATACCCCGAGGTGTGTAGTCCAGCAATTCTTAAAGTTACAGGACAGAACATGTTTTTAGATGGATATGAAACAATGAAAACTTGTACACTTCAAAAACAGATTTGAAAAAGTTCTGCTATGAATAATGCACATAGGAACAGAGCCACTCACTGTGCCTATGGTTCAAGACACCGACTGAAAAATCACAGCATTAGACCATAAAACCAGACAGAGAATCACAGCTTCAATGACTTGAGAGCTGGAGGCGTCTCCAGTTGAAAATAATAAAAAGGCCAACGTGTGAATTGTTCTATGGTCTTGCCCCCGATTTCCACACTATATGTACAATTTTACACAGTACTGTCTGAATGTCGCCTTTTAACCTGAGCCCAGGTGCTAATCCTCTGCCTGCAATACATTATAAATATGAAGACCTTTGGTCTAACTCCAGCAGGTGACATTTTGGCTCAGTAATATAGTATTTGTTCTGTTGGGTTCAGTGTCACATATAAGTAACTGACATATGGTATAATAGATTTCATATGTACCTCGCAATTTAATAGGTTGCCAGTTTTTATTAGGGCAAAAAAATGGAGAATAATGAAGTGATGGAGGATTTCACAAATTAATTCATAGTATACTTATTAATTCCTCTGGGCTTCTATCTTTTTTCTCCATGTGACCACTCCCAAAATGTGCTAATGAACAAAATAATTAAAACACTGATGCAAAGATATTCCAGGCTACCCGGGACTGTTCCAGTACCCAAATGTGTGAACAGAAGCACATACTTAGGTCAAGAATGACTTTATCCAGCACAAGCATCTTGTAAATGTTTTCTGTTAAATAAAGTTAAATAAGTCACAGTTTACATTTTAGGGCCGTTCCGTTTTCTACCAGCAGTATATTGCTGTGGCACATCAACCAGTCGCAGTTCAGCCTTTGAGAAATGTGGTCGTTTTCTCCCCATTTACTTAATGTTGGATCATGTTTGAATGTCTGTGGCAGTGTCTGGGACTTCACTAACTCTGACTACGGCACCAATTTTGGATTATACAAGATTTGTGTCCGGATTAGTCTTGTTTTAATAATTTAGTACAGCCCTGCCAGCTCTACCCAACCATACATTATTACTGGTATTATTAATTGAAAACACAAATCTTGGATATTTAAACGTGGGATGTGTTTCTGGAACGGCAGAAGGCTTATGTACACTGTTTCTGTTCCATGCATCGTTACGATGAATTAATACTAAAATACATGCATACCTTTCTTTATGGATCTTCCTTCGTTAAATGTGTGTGGAATTGCTTTGGATTTTTCAGCCATAACGGGACCTAAAGGAAAATCACAATAAAAAAAATGAACAACGTATAAAATTAATCTTTATCATTCAGCTTACAAAATAATGAGCAATGGAAAAAAAAGTGTTATGTAATTAAATTAGTTTAATTAACTCATTCCTTAAAATGTCATAAAAAATTGTAACATTTAGATAAAGCATCATAATGAAACTTTGCTGTGCATTTTTTATGTCATTACAGATACTTGCAGTATCACAAACTATTTTAAGTCTATGATTTTTAATTTATGTGCTGTGCAAATACCCTCATAAAATGTTTTTTTGTTTTGTTTTTTTAAAGAGTGTTGAAACACAATAATATAGAAACTTACCACCGTTTTGTAAAATCTTCATGAAATCTAAACTTGTTCTTTGCCTCTTTCCTTGATTTCCATAGGGGTCTAAACAGAATCCAAACAAGATGTTATGAATACAACTGTGCTTAGCCTCTGGCATACAGCGAGTTTAAGAAAGGTACAGTACTGTTGCACTTTGATATATGCTCATGGATTCAGTATTTGTATGATTATTTTAATAACTTGAATGCTTTCATCAAGTTTCTTAGTAATGGCTTCCCCATTGCATTCTGGGCCCAAGCCAAAAAATCCTAAATAAATAAAGACTAGAGACATGTGAAGACAATGGACAGTGTATTAATAAAGGTTAATCCAATGAAATTAATATTCATGTAAAGGTGAAACTCGTAAACGTTTTTCACCAGAATCCGAATTTATGTTGCCATTAGGCTGCACTTAGAGTGCCTTGCGACAGCAACGTCGCTCGAAAACAAATACATGGACTCTGTCACCAGCGCTTATAGTAAACGCGACGGTGACGCAGCGGCAAAAAATTCGGTAGCCGGGTCTATTTGATTTTTTTAGAGACAGTCGCCACATGTGACTGTCTCTAAACCACTCAGAGACCGCGGCCTGCCCCCTCTGGTGACGTCATTGGAGACCGTCGCTAAAAACCAAATTACAACTATCGCGGGTGGCGACGGCATCGGTCGCGTTGCCAGCACTATAAGCACGGCCTTAGGCGTATAAACCTGAATCGACTCCCTGAACCACAACTTCTCACTTTAAGAGGCCTGACATTTGACTCGATTCGCAATTGCATGCAGTGACATTTACAAGCACCCCAGGAAGAGTCGGAATTTACGAACACTTTTGTAAGGGCTTTAAGAAGTGTCAAATTCAATGGTCCTATTCCATATTCTGCGTATCCATCTTCCCGTCCTCCGAAAGATTAAAGTTCCATTCATTGGATGGCTTCACAACGAGCAGAGCCAGTGAACTGGAACTTTTACAGACAATGTGCTGGATTATTTACTGGCAGCTCTGATATGAACATGGATTCGTACCAAGAATAAAGCAGGGTATACTCTCTCAGGGGAGCTAGTTGGACTAATGAACATCATATTGTTTAGATTTTCAATTTCAATGTTTAATTTCTAAATCTTGAAAGCCGTCTTACCTTTCTCATCAGGTAGGTATCTAAAATCCATAGGCTCACTGACTTCCTGGTCAGACGGCCTGCGGAGCTGCATTTTCACTGTGGTAGGCTCAGTGATATGATTGCAAAATGCTGGAATCTTGAACACGATCGCAACTTGACGGTGTACATCAGCTTGCGAAAAGGTACCTTTGGCTTCCCAAGAGTTGTCGAAAAATCGCACCTCAATGTCATCTGCAACAGAGAGTAGAAGGAACGAACAAATAAATGATAGTATTGTTTTCAAACATTGCTACTGAAGCATGAAAAAATGAACCGCACAGTACAAATACTGTATTTAAGCCGATATTTAGAAAAAATGTACAGATGTAGATAATGTCTGAATCTTTGCATTTACAGGTAACTGTTTAAGTCATTGGGACGAGGAGAAAAAAGGTAGCAAATAAGGAGCAGAACATCACATTGCGAGCCAACATATTTGCCACAGCATTACATGGGCAATGTTTAGCGGAAATCGAGGGATGAACAGTGTGTCCCCCCTCTGCCCCGGTTCCTGTGGCTGCCTGCCTGCCCGGGGCGGTAGATAGAGGGGGGAGAAGCGTGTGAACAGTGTGCCCCCCCTCTGCCCTGGTTTCTGTGGCTGCCTGCCCGGGGCGGGTGATGGAGGGGGGGAGCGAGTGAAGCGAGCGGAGCAGTGGTGATCGGGGTGGTGTGCGGTTGGCCCCTGGGGCGGGCGATGGAGGCGAGGAGCCGGCCGCTCTTCTCTCTTCCCCCCCCCCACTTTGTGTGTGTATGTGAAAGAGAGAGTGAGTGTGTGTATGGGAGAGAAAGTGTGTGTGTGTGTGTGTGTGTGTGTGTGTGTGCTGGTGCTGTGTGTGCTGTGAGTGTATGCAGTGAGTGTGTGCAGTGAGTGTGTGCAGTGTGCTGTGAGAGTGGCGTGTGTGCTGGTGCTGTGTGTGCTGTGAGTGTATGCAGTGTGCGTCAGTGTGTGTGTGTGCGTCAGTCAGTGTGTGTTCGCGCGTCAGTCAGTGTGTGTGTGTGTGCGTCAGTCTGTGTCAGTGTGTGTGTGTGTGTGTGTGTGCATCAGTCAGTGTGTGTGTGTGTGCATCAGTCAGTGTGTGTGTGTGTGCATCAGTCAGTGTGTGTATGTGTGTGAATCAGTCAGTGTGTGTGCGTCAGTCAGTGTGTGTGTGTGCGTCAGTGTGTCTGTGTGCGTGTCAGTCAGTGTGTGCGGGCGTCAGGCAGTGTGTGTGTGTGCATGCGTCAGTCAGTGTGTGTGTGTGCATGCGTCAGTCAGTGTGTGTGTGCGCGTCAGTGTGTGTGTGGCAGTGTGTGTGCGTAAGGCAGTGTGTGTGCGCATCAGTCAGTGTGTGTGTGCGCGTCAGTCAGTGTGTGTGTGCGTCAGTGTGTGTGCACGTCAGTCAGTGTGTGTGTGTGTGCGTCAGTCAGTGTGTGTGTGCGCGCGCGTCAGTCAGTGTGTGTGTGCGTGCGTCAGTCAGTGTGTGTGTGTGCGTCAGTTAGTGTGTGTGTGTGTGTGCACGTCAGTCAGTGTGTGTGTGTGTGCGCGTCAGTGTGTGTGTGCGCGTCAGTGTATGTGTGCATCAGTGTGTGTGCATGTCAGTCAGTGTGTGTGTGCGCGCATCAGTCAGTGTGTGTGTGCGCGCCAGTCAGTGTGTGTGTGCGCGCGTCAGTCAATGTGTGTGCGCGCCAATCAGTGTGTGTGCGCGCGCCAATCAGTGTGTGTGCGCGCGTCAGTCACTGTGTGTGTGTGCGCGCGCGTCAGTGTGTGTGTGTGTGTGCGTCAGTCAGTGTGTGTTCGCGCGTCAGTCAGTGTGTGTGTGCACATCAGTCAGTGTGTGTGCGCGCGCGCCAGGCAGTGTGTGTGCATTAGTCAGTGTGTGTGTGTGCGTCAGTCAGTGTGTGTGTGTGCGCGCGTCAGTGTGTGTGTGTGCGTCAGTCAGTGTGTGTTCGTGCGTCAGTCAGTGTGTGTGTGTGTCAGTCAGTGTGTGTGCGCGTGCGCCAGGCAGTGTGTGTGTGCATCAGTCAGTGTGTGTGTGTGCGTCAGTCTGTGTCAGTGTGTGTGTGTGTGTCAGTCAGTGTGTGTGTGTGTGTGTGCATCAGTCAGTGTGTGTGTGTGCATCAGTCAGTGTGTGTGTGTGTGTGCATCAGTCAGTGTGTGTGTGTGTGCATCAGTCAGTGTGTGTGTGTGCGTCAGTCAGTGTGTGTGTGTGCATCAGTGTGTGTGTGCGTCAGTGTGTGCGTGCGTCAGTGTGTGTGTGCGTCAGTCAGTGTGTGTGTGCATCAGTCAGAGTGTGTGTGTGCGTCAGTCAGTGTGTGTGTGCACGTCAGTCAGTGTGTGTGTGTGTCAGTCAGTGTGTTTGTGTCAATCAGTGTGTGTGTGTGCGTCAGTCAGTGTGTGTGTGCATCAGTCAGTGTGTGTGTGTGTGTGTGTGTGTGCGGCAGTGTGTGTGTGCTCGTAAGGCAGTGTGTGTGCGTAAGGCAGTCAGTGTGTGTGCGTAATACAGGGCCCGAGGACAAGAGCCGAGTGGGCAGGTGGCGGCGTGTGAGAGGAGGCGGCGTCGGCGACTCTGTGGGAGGCGGCGTGAGTTTGGCGGGCGGCGGCGTGTCGAGAGGTGAATGATGCTTTTAGCGGTGGTGGCGGCCCCGGGTAGGCAGGGGTTTGCTGTGAGGGGGGGGGGGGGGATGGGGAGAGGTGAGGCGGCGGCACCGAGAAGCGGACGCCGATGCCCATGGGTAGCTGTGTCGGCGGCGGGTGAATGTGACCAATGAGAGGCGTGGGGGGGTGGGGGGGGCTGACGGAGCAATCTGATTGGCCAGAGGCTAAGTGACAGACCGACGGACCAATCAGATTGCCCATAAGCACAGCCAACATACATTTCAAAAATATATATATAGATATATATCCTATATATATCATATATATATATATTGTAAACAAATACATTATTATATATATAATATATATATATATATATATTGCTCTGATACAGGCTCCTGTCCCCCTGCCCTAGCTCGGACACAGATCTCTGTCCCGCCTCCCGACCCGCCTCCGCCCCACAAGCCCCGCCTACCAGAGCACACGCTCTGTCTGAGGGGCAACAACATGAAAAACAGCCGCTTGGTAAGCGAGATGTAAGCATCAGCGTTGGAGAGCGCGGCCACTCTCCACTATAAACACAGCCTTGGAGTAAGCTCATATTTGTAGCTTCCATGCTATGTAAGGCCTGGGACATCGTAGTTGGAAGCTCGCTGAGGCGCGCTCCTGCTCTGCCTCGCCTGCTGAAAATGGTGCTTTTTCCTGTCCTTGCAGGCAAGGCAGTGAGCGCGCTCAGGGGGCGGGGTGGAGGTGGAGCAGAGGCGGAGCGGAGGCGTGCCAGGAGGTGGAGCGGGAGGCGGGGCTAGTCCCCCGCTCCCCGAGCGGTCACGTGACCGCTCCTCCGCTTCCCCGAGCGGCAAATTTGAAATTTGAAACCTGCCTGTCTCGGCAAAGTTTCTGAGCCTCCGCACGCATCAGTGCCGATGCAGATGGGGAAACTATAGCCGCGCTGATGACAGATGCAGGGGCTTTGTGCATCTGCTCAGCGCGGCTCAGTCCGCCTCAGCGACGCTTAAACTCACTATGTCCCAGGCCTAAGAATGTTCCAGTCATACCCAAATCATGAGGGTCTTCAATGCACATTTAAAGCCCAAAGAAATATATTTGTCTTGGTGCTATTTTTAACTGAGATCCTGAATTAAAACCAATTAACATTATTGGTGACACATGCAGTTAAGTACTGTAGCACACGTCTTCTGGCAGCAGGCTGCATAATAAATATGGACCATAAACCATCATTTGCCACTTATTGCTACAACTACATGGCAAGAATTACTGCCAATATGACAATAGAAAGGAAATAACAACCTGGGAATCCATGGGGTGTAGCATTCTCCATTTAAATTGTTGTTAAAGGCCGGAGATAAAAACACAAATGCGATTAACTGGGATAAAATTAGTACCTTTTTGAACTTTATCACACAGAAGAAATATTTCATCTCCTCCCCGCACACTCCCACAATTCTTGTTCACACGACAGATCCTCAACTCAGCTGTGTTGGGAGCGCCTAACAGATGTAAATGGATACATTTATAACGATACATTCACATAGTAACCAAGTGTCCTAATACGTTATTACAGTGATGTAAGCAAAACATTACACTATCATAACCTGTAAAATGACTCATTTGAAAATAATGCGAAGCTTTCAAGATAAAAGGTGAAATTCCATCTCCCCCCCTAAAAAAAACCCTAATGGTGGTGACAGCATTTCCAATTAGCATAAAAAGTTCATTTTAGCACAAGAAAATTAAATGCCATTCTCACTTGAAGACAGATAATTGACAAAATGATATTGAGCATTGGAAGTGTAATAGAGTAATCTGGACTAAAAATGAAAGGTCTTCAAAAAAGTATATAATATAAAGTGTGTGTGTGGGGGGGGAGGGGTGCATACTCTGAAGCTGAACTATGGGGTTGCAGCTTTAATCTTTGTAGATAAGGTTATTTGAGGTCTATTAATGTCACTAACAGAGTGGGTTACACACTTGCATTATTTATACCTTCTTGTGATTTCAAGTCACTACTGCTTAACCCCCCCAAATATTGGCAATTGGAAGCGGTGCAAGGTGAGGTGCAAAATAAAGATACCTTGGGAAAGATGGGAAAAGGCAAGACTGGCGTTATAAAGCAGTAACATGACAGTGACAGTTTAGGGCAGGGGGGGAGGGATAAGAGAGACAGAAGATAGAGAAAATGGTAGGGCTAGATAGTGAGGGAAAAAACGCAATGTGGCACAGATTTGCCGGGGCACTTTCTAATGTTGGCATTGGGAAACGCCATATTTAAGATGGGAACGACCAGTATTAAAAGATAAAGCTGAAAACGACACCTAATCCAAGCACAGACCTTACTCCAAATACAAGAACACCATGAAACACACTTGAATATCAACATCGTCATAACCATTAGCACTCATGTCCTTCTCCATCCTTTTTCCACACTATCTCAATATCTTAAACACACTTTTGGAATGTGAGCTCAGCATATCTACCTCTGAAAATGAACAGGATAGAGCGTAAGAACTTTGCTTTTGTTGGTACTGTTTTGGAACTGTTTTGTCTGACACACTCCTTCATAATCTTATAAATCTCCATATATTAAACATGTATTTCTTAACCTTTTTCATCCCACTATTTACTGTTACATAACCCAACTGCCCATAGTTATTATCAAACTGGTTGGGAACTGAAATCAGGAAAACAATTACAACTGCATGTACAATTACAGTATCTTCGCAAAGATGTAAATGGTGTTTTTAACACTGCATTTACCAATACTTCAGCTCCTGAAGAAACCTCCAAGGAGGAGAAACGCGTAGAGGGTATCCTGAAATCCGTATCCATTGCCCAGCAGTGACCAAAGGAGAAGCTCTATACAGCAGTATCTGTTCAGTTTGAGCAGCCTCCAGGGTCTACATCCGGGGATCGAACCCGGAAGTGCGGGAGCCAAAAGACGTGGACGCCACAGTGTACCGGGAGTATCGAGTAGAGAAACCACTCAGAAACCTCAGAGGCTACTGTTTGATCATTTTTTGATCGATCTGCGCATATAATTCTGAAATCATGTGAGTGTGATATTAACGTTTTCTGCAGATATAAAGTGTCTGGCAATTTTGCCCTATGTTTGTTCCTTCTTTCTCCATCTGGTATATGCGGTGAGGACCTTTACCTTAAGTGATTCCCCACATGAGAGAAAAAACCCATAGAAATTGGAGTGTAAAGAAACCTTTACATACATCGTAACACAGAGCAATCTGTGAGTATAAATTTCATTGGGATATTGAAAATTCATCACAAAACCAAGGCTCAAGACATATTGCCCCATTTGTTTATGTTTTTCTATTTGCATGACTTTGCGCTCCCTGATCTCTCTGGACAACCAATCCTTTAGTACAAGGCTCTATCATTGCAAACCCTTTGGTGCCGAAACCTACAACGCGGAGAGGTTTAATTTACAAAACAAACTTGGCTTTCTTGGAGATCTTCTCAAGACTATCCAGATTTCAAATGTTAACATATTCGTGAAATAGGTCTATTGAGGAACCATTGGTTTTTTTAACTGTATTACGCAGCATACAATATGAAGGTAAAAACGTTGTAGTCTTCATGTAGGGGTGTAGCCTTCAAATGTGACCTGTATGCTAAAGGGCTACATAAGGTCATTCCGTCCTCATGTTCTTCACACAATACGTAGGAAAATAAAATGGCTTACGGTTATCATAAATTGGGTTCGAAACGACAGGAGTAAGAATTCTTGTATAATTTCCATGTTCGTCAGGAAGGAAGACTTGAAAGCACAGCCGCACAACGTTTAGGTCATAATCTTCAATGGTGAGGAGCTGTTCTTCTCGAACTGCAGAAAAAAGGAGAGAGCGGTATTAAAGGACAATTGCAACACCCGAGACAAGGGCTGCGACCCTTCCCCCCCCCCCCAAAATGCTGTGCTATTTCCTCATCGTGCTCACTATACAATATAAAGAGAGAAATAATAAGAAGTGCAGTAAAGTTTAATGGGATTTGCCGTGTGCGCCGGAGACCACTTTCTATTTCTTGAGACATCTGGCAGTCGAGGATTCCTGCCAAACGTAGTTCAGGAACAAAGAGAGAGAGAAAAAAAACGAAGCACTGGTTCCACTAAAACAAAAGTTAACACAGAGGTGCGTTCCCACAATAAAAGTTTAATGGATCAAACGTACAAAAACAGAACTCCTACGCGTGAGAAAGGGCCATAAGCCCGAAACGCGTAGGTGTTCTGTTTTTGTACCTTTGATCCATTAAACTTTTATTGTGGGAACGCACCTCTGTGTTAACTTTTGTTTTAGTGGAACCAGTGCTTCGGTTTTTTTTCTCTCTCTCTGCTCCTGTTCATCTACTACAACGGGGGCACGGTACACCCCAGGAGTTGTGACACACCAGGCTCTACAATTGCGTGAGTAATACTCTATATTGAGCCTCTTTCACTCTCCTTTCCTAAGTGGCTGCAAGGAATTTGTTTGTCGCCCCATGTTTATACCATGATGTTGTACTAACGCTGGACACCGGCAGGTGTATACTGTCCTTACTTCATTGCATGTGGGACTTTATTTTCCAGTTACACATCCAACAGGTACATGGGTGCTACCTTATATTCCAGCCTTATTTTTGCTTTCTCTGGAGGGGTAATCCGCTATACACTCATAGATACCACCTATGTTTGCTGAGATTTTTTGTGTAGAGCACAATGCAACTTATTTTTTCACAAACGTAGTTCAGCCTGCACCACCCAAACAAAGAGAGATTTCTTCAACCATTACACATGTGCAAAACCGTGTCAGTCTACTTTCATACTTTGCAACTAAGTTCTGACCTACATTCCTATACTCGTAATGACATTGAGTAATAGCTGTTCTAAAGGATGCTGTGACTCTATCCCATTGCCATGGTTAATGCATTGTAACGCTTGACAGAATTACTCATCATTTATGACATCAGAAAGCGGGCAAAACATTAGCAAAAAGAAAAAAAAATGATGTATACAGAATATTTTTACAGCGTCTTTCAGTTATTTTCTATTATTTAACTGTATGTGCTGTTTGTGTTTAATAGAGTCAAGCAATCATTTGCAGGATGTTACCCAGAATCCTTGTCTGCACTTTAGCCACTGCATGACATGTAACAGGGGTGATGCACATTGTGTGGATCTGTGGAAGACATGAGTTCTATATGTTGTGTGTTTAATACTTAAAATTCAAGCTTTAGCTCCGATTACACAACACATGTAATGATTATTTATCCTATAAAGGGCACCGGAAATGTAACACTATTTCTGGCAGTACTGAGTTGTCTATGGGAATAAGAGCCTGCTCTGAATTGTGTGTGAATAAGTCTGGGTGGCATTTCTCAGGGCTAGATTTGAGAAAAGCACCATTCTAGCGAGGTTTTGTAATTTGTCAGGGGCACTCCCACCTCACCTGGTATCTGGTGTGATTGTCTTATTACTGGTTTGGGATCTAAGCGCTTTATAGAAAGAAAATGAAGACGGTGTTCTTGGTTGACAAAGCCTTAGAACAAAGAATAACAGCAATGCATATCTCTAATATCCTCAATGCTGCATCAGAAGTCTTTCTTATTTCTAATGTTAGAAGCGGAATAAGGCCAGCACGCCACTCTCTATTTCTCAGTTGAATAAAGCAGTTTTGTGGTTACATATTTTGGCCCCAAAAAACTGCTATGACACCAAATTTAACCTTTGTAGGTAGGTCCTAGTTAGTCAGACTAAGTGGGCAAATGTACACTTATCTGCAGACAACTTCACTTGAAATCTTTATTTTAGCTAGCCCAAACTCCTCATGATTAAGCTGATTAATGTTTTTTGCACAATAATCATCACACTTGTCTTTCATTATCATGTCTCATATGACCCAGGGCAAACATAACACTTGAGTTGCCCCAAAGGCATCTCCCTGAAAGAGATTCCCTAATATGCCTTCACTGCCCCTGTCCACTAAGCCAGCGTGAAATGGGTATGAGGAAAAGTGCGACTTCAGAGATCACCTGACCCTTACCAGTCCCTCCCCCTGTATATCTGCCGTGAGATCCAGGTCTGTGCTATGCTGCTGCTTTATCCTACCAAAGCACACACACCGTTTTTTGTGTGCCTGAACCCTGGGGTCCCGTTGAGCTAATCCATGGTCGTCCAATCTCCTGCCCCCCCCCTCCCTTGGCCAATGGGAAGTTGCAACATCATCTGAATGTCCCACGGCACAGGTCACAGGGGGTTAGGGGGCCACAGATCTGCTCCGAGGGACACTTCCCTCCCCACCACCGTCAGCCCCTTTGGAGGCAAGTATCTCAGGAAGCAGGGGGTCCCCGGAGCCGAAATGAATGCAGTTCAGCTCTGTAGATCCCCTGCTTACATTTTATTTATGTATTTATTTATAAAATGTTTTACCAGGAAGTAATACTTTGAGAGTTACCTCTCGTTTTCAAGTATGTCCTGGGCACAGTTAATATGACAAATAATACATGGTTACAAATACAGTTACATAAATGAACAGGGTATACATTATATACAATACATTGCATGCACAGTTAAAGATTATATTATAGGCGAATGTAACAGTTACAGACCAGATTAAAATGTGAGACAGCCTTAGTTTTGAAAGAACTTAAACCGGTGGTGGATGTGAGAGTCTCCGGTAGGTTGTTCCAGTTTTGGGGTGCACGGTAGGAGAAGGAGGAGCGGCCGGATACTTTGTTGAACCTTGGGACCATGAACAGTCTTTTGGAGTCTGATCTCAGATGATAAGTGCTGCATGTGGTAGGGGTGAGGAGCTTGTTCAGGTAGCTGGGTAGCTTGCCCAGAAAGTATTTGAAGGCAAGACAGGAAAGGTGAACTTTGCGCCTAGACTCGAGTGATGACCAATCTAGTTCTTTGAGCATTTCGCAGTGATGTGTGTTGTAGTAACGCCACTTTAACTGCCATACAAGTCAATGGAAGTTAACGCCGGATTGAGCCATAACATGACTTAGAGTGTAAGTGGATCCCGACGATTGCATAGTGAAACGGTTGCTACATCAGAGCAGCGTAGTATGACAGCAATATCTACAGGTCTCTACGGCTGCCACATCCCACCTATTGTTCCTCTGGTTTTTCGCGAACGCAAATGTCCTCCCTCAATAGTATCAGCATTCATGAGGCTAAGGTTAGTGTTTACAACCCACCTAAATAAGCAGCGTGAATGAGGTGCTGATAAGGTCAGGGGACTGCAGTTTAAGGACTTGTATTAGTCATTTCCTACACGCCTACAAATAAGGAGGAAGTGTTGCACACACGTATATATCACACTACAGCAGTAATCCGGCTGTATTGGCATTTTTAGGTCATCAAGAATAGAGAAGAAAAAAAAGTAGTAGTCTGATTTCTACCATATACCTTTATCCTGTTGTTTATCGGTGGGGAATATGCCCGAGGAAAGCATTGACTATTTGCACTGTATTATATAGTATAATACTATACACTGTTTTCTTGTTTCTTGTTTTTTTTTAATATAATTACTGAGCACTGATTTGTGAAGACCAGCACCAAGGAGGACAATTTTCTCTGTAAGGACCAACGTAGGATCTGGACAATCCTGGTGACCTCCTGGACGCAGGACTTCAATTTTTAGAGGTGGTCACTGAATACACCCGCATATACACGTCACTATTTGTGTTTGTATTGATATATTATCAATAATACTATATTTACGGTATATACACTTTTTGTATCACAGTATTTGGGGTAAAGCGCTGAGGTTGTGCTTTTTATCATTATTATATCACTGTTGCAACTTTAAGAAAATACCTTGGGATGTACATGCAAACCCCGATTCTTGAATGGGTTCTAGTTCTGTTATACAGTATGTGGTCATTAGGTACCGCACAATATAAACCACTCCAGCTGTGACTTACATCGTTATCGGTTAGTGTCAGTGAGTAGAATTCTAGTGTAAACTCTACATGCAAAAATGGTTCCCTGCTGCAATGCTTGGACAAATAACAGATTCATCAAAGAATGTAATTGTAATATTTTTGTTTGATAAAACTGCTGCTGTTTTTTTTACCTCGGTTATTGGAACAGTATAAACCAGGCCATCTATGATACTCTTTACTATCAAGAACAATGTTACTCCATAAGATCCTTTCCGTGTTGGAAGTCACCTTATAGTTCATTCACTTGAATTAGCGGTAAAGGGCCATATTTACTAAGTGTTGCTGGAAGATGTCTTGTGGCGTGGCACTGCTTAGTAAATATGGCTCCATGTCTGCTCAGTTTATTGGATACCATGATAAATAATAACCAGGACTATATAAATTAAGGAAGAAGGAAAGAGAAGCTCAGGATACATTGCACATGCAACTGTGTCAATAGTATTCTTAGTACCATATGATAACAGTTTTTACTGCAAGGGAAACCTTGAATTTTCTAATCTGTTTTTAATTAAAAAAAGAAAAACCCTTTGGTAATGACTAAATATAATAATGTATTGTCCCAAGGAGCTGAGAATGTACACCGAGTTGTATATAGTACTGACATGATTAGCACTGCCCCAAATAAATTACAATCTGATGTTAGTGACTGAGACACATGGAGATAAAATAATTTGTTGGCTTATTTTGTTTATGCAATGGAATAGGGCTGATAACTTTATTCTTGGGGTTTTGTTGCCTAAGTGGGTCTGTTTAACGTATTTTCCCCAGTTTTATTGATCAGCTTTTAAGTTGTACTGTGTCACTGCCAAGTTATTTGGTAAAGCGGCTTGTGATTGATGGGGGTCTGTGTGCGTTTGGTTACATTTGGATTTCTGACTCTGGATGTGTACAGATCTCAAGTAATGATTTGACATTTATTTTATAGCTACTTACAGGTATTAATTGAGTTTTTGTTTGGAAACTGCAGTATTTGGTCATACTTGATTTAGTTTTGTTTATTGTTACATTTTGCTTTGTTTTCCCCTTCTGTTCTTTTAATGAGAGATGCTATTTCTGCTCCGTATGGCATTGGAAGGCAAACCATATAAGCAATATATAATCTTATATATGTCCATGTACATTCACATGTCCACATCTGTGTATATACAGATGCAACTGCCGGTTTTAAACTACTTGCCAAAGAAAATCTGTGACCATCTCGCAGTAACTCGCAAGATGGTCCACAGCAGGCTGTAATGGCCCATCGGATTAACACAAGGGGGGTCCCTGTGTTTGAATGAGACTCGCAGCCCGGTAGGATTCACACAGTGTGAGTGCCTTTCAAAATGAGGTGAACCCCGCTGTGTTAATCCGATGGGCCATTAGTCTGGCTGCAGAAATTTTGCAGCGTGCTGCAGAAATCTGGCAGCGTTGGATTGGTTTAAGTGCAGAATTCTCAAGGCAAGCAGTCTACAACCGCAGTTGCGTTGAAAAAGGAACGAATGGTCACTACTCCTAGTACCACTACAAGCTTGTAAAATAAAAATACTCTTTATTACAAAAAAAGGCTGGACATCATGGTAAAACCACTCTGATGCGTTTCATCCCTACATGGGACTTTATCAAAGAGCACATGGTTCAAAGAGCAGACATGTCTAATATAGATGTAAGTCAAATCTGATTGGACAACTCCAAATCAGACACAGAAGATAACAATGAACACATGGATTGGAATATATTAACTCTAACATGTCTTTTGTCTGTCTATTATATGGTTAATTATAATATATGTGTTGTTTGTTCTATTCCAGACATGTTAGAGTTAATATATTCCAATCCATGTATTCATTGTTATCTGCTGTGTCTGATTTGGAGTTGTCCAATCAGATTTGACTTACATCTATATTAGACATGTCTGCTCTCTGAACCATGTACTCTTTGATAAAGACCCATGTAGGGATGAAACGTGTCAGAGTGGTTTTACCATGATGTCCAGCCTTTTTTTGTAATAAAGAATATTTTTGTTTTACAAGCTTGTAGTGGTACTAGGAGTAGTGACCATTCGTTCCTTTTTCAACTCTACTCCCTTTTTTGATATGGAGCACACAGCAGTCTCAATTGCAACAGGTGATTATCATTGGCATTGAACAGAGGTGGTATCCAGCTGATCTGCACGCCGGAAACACCCTGCATGCGGTTTCCCAGGTCACAGCACGGCTGATTGCCTTCTGGATGCAGCCCCAGGACGATCTACGGGCTAGAGCGCTCCGCCTTGGGACCCCAGTACAGCACAGCCGGTGAGCCCTGTGACACAGCTTCTACGTCATCCGCATTGGTCACAGCACGGCTTGTTGCCTTCTGGTTGTTTAGCCCCAGGATGATCGATGGGCTTGAGCACACTACCTTCGGGACCCCAGTTCAGCGCAGCTGGTGATTCCTGTGACGCAGCTCCCACGTCATCTGCATCGGTGAGCTGAGGGCTTGGCTTACACGCCAGACAGCGGAGCAGTCGTGGCTTTCCGTCTGCAGTTTCAGTAGGAGCGCCTCGTTTCTCCGGTCTCCAAACAGCTGTGAATCCCCGTGCCATATACAGGTTGGATTGGATTTTGCTTCACTGCATATCACGGCTGACAAGGTGGCACGGTTACCGGTCGGGTCAGGTTAGCATTATCGGGACTATTATAGAGTTTCAGTTAGTGGGGCTGCGGTCTCATTACTCTGTACCTCTGGTCCACATTTGCTTTTTAACCCCCGACTGGTGTGCTTATACTTCTACAGCCACTTCGGATGTCATCATTTCCTTTAACATTTATTATCCTATACCTGCATTGAGACTTTTCCTAGTTATTCCTGGACAGTGATTACATTTGTTTAATATATGATTTGTAGCATTGGAACACAGGAGATCACTCTCCACTTTTTCTACAACCGCAGTTGCAGCTGTAATTATACTGTCCCGGCCAGCTATAACCTAAAGCGGCTGCCTCCGCGGGTTAAAAATAGCTGCGGACGGCGCGCGGCAAAAAACGGCCGGTTTTCCCGCGCGTCGTGCACTTTCAATAGTAAGCGCCATTAGTGCTTATCTATTGAAGCGGCCGCCGCGCGGGAAACTCCGTTTCAAACGGAGAAAAGCCCCGCGGTTAGCCCGCGTTAAACCCGGCAAGCTTTAGAATAAAGCTGGGACAGTACATCTTTGTTCATCAGTTTGTCAATGTAATTCACCTGTGTGTGCTGCATCAGTGAATTTGTACAGCAGGGACGAAAAGCATCAAATGCTGGCATTAAAATCCAGTAACAAGATCCAGAAGACGGCTCAATTAACGCCTTGACTTTACTCTGCAATGCTTTGCTGTCCACTTGCTCATTGAATGGGTAATCATTTGTGCTTACAAAAAGTTGTCCAGACTCAAGTGATTCCACAAATTCATGTTCCCCACTAATAAGGCGGTTACCCCAACTTACTTCTTCCACCTAACCACTCTGCTGTCCACCTGCTTCCTTCACTCTCCGTCAGTCATGACTGCATCAATGACGGGCTCTGCATCATGGTACATAGTCGCAATTACACTGTCATTCTAGGGCCTTAAGTCACTAGAATGACCGTGCAATATAGGGACGAAAAAATAAATGAACTACATGTACATCTGTAAACTAAAGGTAGCACTTAAACCATGGTAGACACTTTATGGAAAAAAGAAATTGCACAACCAACTCTCAGAATAGACACGCTTGTTGCAGTGAAACAGGAAGTTTGGGTGTTTAAAAATAAAAGCATTCTGTATGCACACGAAAAGTACACCTGCAGCTGGTAACTGTTTCAAGTGTACTGTATTTTTTCCCCCCAAAAAACAAATGTTTCTATTAAAAACAGCAAATAGTTCATTTAACTAGGTGCAATGATGTGTTTAAGGGGTCAGTGATCGACATTGACACAGGTAAGATTCTGAGAGAGGGGGTAGTGTGAGAGAGGGGGTAGTGTGAGAGGGGGTAGTGTGAGAGAGGGGGTAGTGTGAGAGAGGGGGTAGTGTGAGAGGGGGTAGTGTGAGAGAGGGGGTAGCGTGAGAGGGGGTAGTGTGAGAGAGGGGGTAGTGTGAGACAGGGGGTAGTAAGAGACAGGGGGTAGTAAGAGAGAGGGGGTAGTGAGAGAGTGGGTAGTGTAAGAGAGGGGTAGTGTAAGAAAGAGAGGTGGTAGTGTAAGAAAAAGAGGGGGTAGTAAGAGAGGAGTAGTGTAAGAGAGAGAGAGAGAGAGGGGGTAGTATAAGAGAGAGGGGGTAGTATAAGAGAGAGGGTAGTGAGAGAGGGGTAGTAAGAGAGATGGGGTAGGTAAGAGAGAGAGGGGTAGTAAGAGAGAGGGGGTAGTGTAATAGAGAGGGGGTAGTGTAAGAGAGAAATTGAGTAGTGTAAGAGAGAGAGAGAGAGGGATGTAAGAAAGAGAGGGGGTAGTGTAAGAGAAAGAGGGGGTAGTGTAAGAGAGACAGGGGTAATAAGAGAAAGAGGGGGTGTAAGAGAGAGGGGGTAGTGAGAGAGAGAGAGAGTAGTATAAGAGAGAGGGGTAGTGAGAGAGGTAGTGAGAGAGAGAGGGGTAGTAAGAGAGAGGGGGTAGTGTAAGAGAGAAAAGGGATAGTGTAAGAGAGAGAGAGGGGTGTAAGAAAGAGGGGGTGTAAGAGAGAGAGGGGGTAGTGTAAGAGAGACAGGGGTAGTAAGAGAGAGAGAGGGATAGTGAGAGGGGGTGTAAAACAGAGAGGGGTAATAAGAGAAAGAGGGGGTGTAAGAGAGAGGGGGTAGTGAGAGAGAGAGAGAGACCCTCTGTTTATTGTTTTCCTGTTACCTCCTACAGTTAATTATGGTCTCCATTTTTCCTCTCTTTTTTTACTTATGTTCTTCTATGTTAGCTATGTCATTTACCTTTTATCCTCTACTACTTCAAAGCATTTTGGTTATAGGAACATTTAGTGTTTGCGATATCTGTGTCTAAACATGCATTTTTCGTATCCATATCACATTTTTGAAGTGCTGTACGCTTTATTCAGTTGTATGTTATTTTGAGTTTTCCACTTGCATAAATCTTTATTTGTTATACTTTCAAGATTCATTGCCTTTTCTATTGAGTGCGGGATACTCTTTTTGAATAAAGAGAGAGATGGGGGGAGTATCAAAGAAGGAAAGAGGGGGGAGTGTAAGAGAGGGGGCATAACATAGAATAGAGGGTGTGAGAGTAAGAGAGAGATAGACGGAGGGTGGAGGGCATCTAAGAGAGAGAAAAGGGTGGGAGGAGTGTAAGAGTGAGAGAGGGGGGTGTAAGAGTGAGAGGGGATGTAAGAGTGAAAGATAGGGGGAGGAGTGTGAGAAAGAGGGGGGAGTGTGAGAGAGGGGCTGAGGGAGTGAGAGAGGGATGGTGGGGGAGTGTGAGAGGGGGGAGTAAGGGAGGTGGAGTGTGGGAGAAAGAGAGGGGGAGTGAGATAGTGAGAGAGGGCGTTGTGATAGACAGAGAGGGGCGGTGTGAGAGAGATGGTTGGTGGGGGAATGAGAGAGAGAATGGGGAGAAAGAGGGGGGAGTGAGAGAGCGAGGAGGGGGTGCGGGAGATCGGGTAGTGGGTGGTGTGAGAGAGGGGGGAAGAGAGAGGGGGGAGTGTGAGAGAGAGAGCAAGAGAGGCTGGAGAGATGGGGGGGAGAGCGAGAGGGGGTGTGAGAGAGAGGGGGTAAGTGTAAGGGAGAGGGACTCTGTGACAGGGTAAATAAAAGCCACCAGCTATATGCCTGGCAGAACTATGTCTAGTCTGCAGTGCAGCAGTGACTAGGTTAACTTCAGCTGGGAACCTAAGGACAATTAGTTGGATCCCAGCTGCCTAATCAAGGTGTGTTAAAACCCCAGGCTGTAGACACATGAGGCTGGCTGTTGAGGAGAGAGGAGTAAGCTACTGAAGAGATTACTGATACAAGGTCTGTTAGCAAAGTAGATGATTATGAACTGTCTGTCCCCTGCATAGAAAAGGGTAGCTGTCTTATTTTTAGACTGTCTGCTAAAGAGAAACTGTTTTGTTTGGTCTGCTGAAGAAAAAGCCATTTTCTTTTGTTTGCTGATGAAAATCCATTTTTTCTTTGGTTTGCTGATGAAAAGCTATTTTTGTTTTTGTGTGCTGTATATCTTTTAAGGCTAAATAAATAAGCCTTGTCATGTACCCTGCAACATATGGTATTCAGAAGTCCTGGGATTTTCAAAAGGCTCCTGCAGTTAAAGGGCCACACACACACACACAAGAATGGAAGAAATGTTGAAAGAGTTTCTGTACGAGCAGACCAGACAGCAGGGACAGTTAATGCAGGAGCAGGCCCGGCTGCAAGCGGAGAGAGATGAAAGACTACAGGCAGCACAAGATGAGCGGATTGCCAAGCTGCTGACCCATTTCCAAGGGTCTGCCAGTCCAGAACTTGCAAACAGACCCCCGATACTCCTGAGGAAAATGGCGCAGAACGAGGATCCAGAGGCTTTTTTACTGACATTTGAAAGAGTTGCCGAAGCTCAGGGCTGGGCTACAGATCGCTGGGCAACTGCTTTGGCCCCGCTCCTCATAGGAGAAGCCCAGGCCTCATATCAGGGTCTCCCAGCAGATCAAGCAATGGACTACCGACAAGTAAAAGCCGCCATACTGGATCGCTTAGGTCTGACCCCAGAGACCTACCGGCAGCAGTTCCGGAACATGAAGTACACCGCTAAGATGAGACCCCGGGTCCTCGCTCAGCGATTATTGGACTTGTGTACGCGCTGGATACAACCCGAGGAGTGCACTAAGGAGGCAATTCTTGAGCAGGTGGTTTTGGAACAATTTATACAAATAATACCCCCTTCCGCACGCTCGTGGGTAAAACGCCACGCTGCTGAAACCCTAGCTTTGGCGGTCCGACTCGTGGAGAACTTCCTTGGGGCTGAGCAGCAGGCGAGTGTCCTGGACTCGACTCCACTGGTACTTGCGGATGCCCAAAGAGGGAGGTCGGATCAATGGGGAACCTACGGCCTGTCCATACGCAACAGCCAAGTCCAACGGAACGAGCAGTCGTTCCAGCAAGGACGGAGTCCAAATGCTGGTCCCCTCCAAGACCATCATCTCCTTCTGGATGTCGGATCGTCGCAAAATGAGAGGAACTTCCGAGGACGTCGCCCACAGGACCCACCAGATGCCTGGTCTCCAGTATCCGGTCCAGCGGAGCGCTATCCACAGCGCCCTCCTGTGAGGGAACCCTCTCCATGTTCCGCCTGCGGAGAACAAGGCCACCGGTATGTGGACTGTCCACAGATGGATTGTTCATTCAGCAGAACCGTCGCCGCGGCCTTTACTGGAGAAAATTACAAGCCCTGGCTATTTCCAGCCCTGATTGGGGGAAAAACCGTCCAGGCCGTTGTAGATTCGGGCTCTGGGAAAACTGTGGTCCTCCAGGAACTGTTACCGCCTAACGTGTGTTCTTTTGACTTCCCATGGAGCATAGAATGTATACACGGCGATGTAAAACGCTATCCGACGGCCGAAATCCGGCTCCAGGTAAAAGGTCAGGAGGCTTACCTCGAAGTAGGAGTCGCTCCTTGGCTCCCTGCCCCCGTTGTGCTCGGTCGAGACTGGCCTTTCTTTTCGGACCTAATGGCCCCAGTCTTTCACGAGGAGCCTCCTTCTAGGGCTCAGGAGAACCCTGGCAAACTGTTCCCCTTCTCTGCAGACCTTTTTCCCAGTAGACACCGGGTTCAAAAGACTCGGAAGCAAAGACGCTCTGACAAACAGGACTGGTTGCAGAAATCTGGGTCTCAAGGTGACCATTCTAGTAGTCAGAGGTCACAAGTGATGGCTGGGGATCGCCAGAAGCAAAGGGAAGACCCAGTCCTTGCTAGACAGTATGACAAGATGGTGGAAATTGATGAGCAGATTTTAGATGCACAGGGGGTGATAGTATTCCCCCATTTTGAATTATCAAATGATATCCTGTATAGGGTGAATAGGCAGACACAAACAGGGGAGGTCACCAGACAGATATTGGTTCCCAAGGCGTTTGTTAAATCTGTGTTCACTCTAGCCCATACGGTCCCTTGGGGTGGTCACCTGGGCAGGGATAAAACATTGGACCGTATTTCATCCCGATTCTATTGGCCAGGGATGCATAATCATATTGCTAAGCTATGTGCGGCATGTCCGGAGTGCCAGCTAACTAGTCCAAAAGGACAAAAACCAGCCCCTTTGGTTCCTCTACCCTTGGTGTCAGTTCCCTTTGAGAGGATTGGGGTAGACTTGGTAGGACCTCTAGAACCTTCTGCGAAAGGACACATGTTTATCCTTGTAATAGTTGATTATGCAACAAGATATCCTGAGGCGTTCCCCCTGAGAACAGCAACGGCGAAGCAAGTAGCCAACAAGTTGTTGGAACTGTTCTCACGGGTTGGACTTCCCCAGGTTATGTTGACAGACCAAGGTACAAATTTCATGGCTAAATTGATGCAGGATGTCTTAAAGTTACTAGAGGTCAAGTCTGTTCGGACATCGGTCTACCATCCACAGACTGACGGATTGGTGGAAAGATTTAACCGAACTCTAAAAGGGATGCTGAGGAAATTTGTAGATTCAGAGAAGAGAGCCTGGGATGAACTTCTCCCTTTTCTGCTGTTTGCAGTGCAGGAAGTTCCCCAGGCCTCCATGGGATTCTCTCCATTTGAATTGCTCTATGGCTGCCAACCCCGGGGTATCCTAGACCTCCTAAAGGAGTCCTGGGAGGAACAGCGGTCCCCTTCTAAGAATACCCTGCAATATGTACTAGACCTTAGGAAGCGCCTAGATGTGGTCGACCATTTTGCCAGGGAGAATCTTAGATCAGCCCAGGACAGTCAGGAGAGACATTACAATCAGAATGTTCGCATGAGAGTGTTTCACCCAGGAGACCAGGTGATGTTATTGTTACCCAGTTGCGAGAGTAAACTCCTGGCCAAATGGCAGGGCCCATTCGAAGTACTCCGCCGTACGGGTGATGTGGATTACGAGATCGCTCAACCAGGGTCCAGGAAGGGTAAACAAATTTACCATGTGAACTTGCTGAAACCCTGGAAGATGCAGCGGTCTCTATTAATCCACCCGGTGGAGGAAGAAACGGACTTGGGTCCTCAGCCTCCACGGGAGAACATCGTGAGTGACGATAAAATCCCAATGGGTAAACAGTTGTCCTCTGAACAAAAAGGGGACTTGTTAGCAATAATTACACAATTCCATGATGTTTTTTCTGACTTACCAGGACAAACTAACTTAATTTCCCATGCGATCGAGACAGCACCTGGGGTAAAAGTACGTTCCCGTCCTTATAGGTTGCCTGAAAGTCGTAGGGCTCTGGTAGAGAAGGAGGTACAAGAAATGTTACACTTAGGAGTGATTGAGGAATCATGCAGTGAGTGGTGTAGTCCACTAATTATGGTCCCTAAACCCGATGGGAAGGTAAGATTTTGTGTGGATCTCCGAAAGGTCAATGCGCTATCGAAGTTTGACGCATATCCGATGCCAAGGGTGGACGAATTAATTGACGCCCTTGGTAACACGGAATATATATCCACACTGGACTTGACAAAAGGATACTGGCAAATACCCTTAGAGGAAAAGTCCAAATGCAAAACAGCCTTTGCCACTCCCATGGGTTTATACCAGTTTGTGACAATGCCATTTGGACTGCATGGAGCCCGAGCCACATTTCAGAGACTCATGGATAAGGTACTGAGGCCCCATAGGACTTATGCCGCAGCCTACCTAGATGACATTGTCATTTATAGTAAACACTGGCGGGCCCATCTAAATAGGCTGAAAGCGGTCCTCAAATCTCTAAGAGAGGCAGGGCTCACAGCCAACCCTAAGAAATGTGCCTTGGGTAAGGCAGAAACCAAATACTTAGGGTATGCAGTGGGAGGTGGAAAAGTAAGGCCACTAGCCGACAAGGTAGTTGCCCTAGCGCTAAAGTCCAAGATACCGTGATCTTTAAGGCAGTCTCTAGTCTTTAAGGTGGTAGTTGGGCTCTGATATAGATGCTCCAGATGGGATGATCCCTAAGCAGGGAGAGCTTCCTATAGCACTGACGTCACACGCCAAGTCGACAGCGTGTCTGTGTGCAGTGATTCTCTCCGGTGTGGTATCAGGAAATGCAAGCTGCGGACGGCATATTGAGCAATACCATCTGTTATTGCACCATGTGAGTGTATTTTATCACGTTTTATAGTGTTTTAAGAAATAAAGGTCTGTTCATACTACACTATCTTGTACATATTCCTGTCTCACATTGGTGGAGGTGTCGTAACGGACGCATCCCCGACGCCATTGAGGATAGAGGGTGTACCCTGTAAGCTGTCCCCAGTAAGCTGTCTCCACGTGGGGTTCGTGTGAGGAGCGGATTAGAAGGGGAGCAAGCACAGATCCTCTCCACTGAATATATTGGCGTTCATTATGTGAGTAGGATTCTTTCACATCTCAGATAGGGCTCTGATTGCTGTAACACACTGCGCAATCAGGTGTGTCTGTTTATCTGTTATTTCAGACGGTGTATCCATCTACATCAAGGACATCATCCCATCTGGAGCATCTATATCAGAGCCCAACTACCACCTTAAAGACTAGAGACTGCCTTAAAGATCACGGTATCTTGGACTTTAGCGCTGGGGACTTTATATTTGTTTGTTCACTGTGTATATCAGGTTTGGAAATACCTGTCATTATTGTCACTTAGCTGCTTTTTTCTCACAGCATTGTGTAAGTCACTTTGATATTAATTTGATGTTGCACGAGCACTTATCATTGTTTTAGCACAATATTGTTAGCACTTAGTTTAGTGTAGGTTAGCGCTTTTGGAGGGGTTATTTTCTTTGTTTTGTTCAAGGTAGTTGCCCTGAAAGAAGTTCCAACCCCCCAAACAAAAACGCAGGTACGCTCTCTGCTGGGTTTAGCAGGGTACTACCGGCGGTTCATCCCCAACTATTCGGAAGTGGCAGCCCCTTTAACGGACCTCACAAAAAAGTGTGCCCCTACACAAGTGGTATGGTCAAGGGATTGTCAGGGAGCCTTTGAGGACATAAAAAGGTGTCTATCAGAGGGTTCCATCCTTAGAAGCCCGGACTTCAACAGCCCTTTTATAGTGCAAACAGATGCAGCAGAGATAGGGCTAGGGGCAGTGTTGTCACAACAGTTTGAGGGAGTTGAACACCCTATTCTTTTCCTGAGTAGGAAATTGTTCCAGAGGGAAAAAAACTACTCAGTGATTGAGAAGGAGTGCCTCGCAGTAAAGAGGGCAATCGAGGCATTACCTGGCAGGAGTCCATTTTACTTTGGTGACGGACCATGCTCCACTGAAGTGGTTAAATAGTATGAAGGATTCCAATGCTAGATTGACTAGGTGGTATATGGCCCTCCAACCCTTCTCATTTGAGATTCAGCACAGGCCGGGAAAAGAGAACGCAAATGCTGACTTCTTTTCTAGAGAAGGGGTGGATGGTCAGGCTTCAGCCGTACGTAGCCCCAGCCACACACTAACAGGGGAGGAATGTGACAGGGTAAATAAAAGCCACCAGCTATATGCCTGGCAGACCTATGTCTAGTCTGCAGTGCAGCAGTGACTAGGTTAACTTCAGCTGGGAACCTCAGGACAATTAGTTGGATCCCAGCTACCTAATCAAGGTGTGTTAAAACCCCAGGCTGTAGACACATGAGGCTGGCTGTTGAGGAGAGAGGAGTAAGCTACTGAAGAGATTACTGATACAAGGTCTGTTAGCAAAGTATTTGATTATGAACTGTCTGTCCCCTGCATAGAAAAGGGTAGCTGCCTTATTTTTAGACTGTCTGCTAAAGAGAAACAGTTTTGTTTGGTCTGCTGAAGAAAAAGCCATTTTCTTTTGTTTGCTGATGAAAAGCCATTTTTTCTTTGGTTTGCTGATGAAAAGCTATTTTTGTTTTTGTGTGCTGTATATCTTTTAAGGCTAAATAAATAAGCCTTGTCAAGAAACCCGCGTGTGTAGTTGCATGTACCCTGCAACAGACTCGCAGGACTACCAACATGGGGGGCTATGGAAGAGACTCACTGGGCCCCGGGAAAGCTGTTGGCGACCCTGACAATTACCAGAGACAGCATAAAAATTAAGCATTAAAATGCAACCTAATCCAAAATCCATTCTTTTTTTACTGTATGCTATTTCAAATCAAATTTCAACAAAGGCACATTTCAAGTTCTGCGCCTGCCTCCTAATACGTCAAGCAGATGTGAAAATCCCCCCAATAATGTTCTTCCTACGATTGGGTAAAAGTACAATGTGTTCATGTGAACATGAAAACATTTAAAAATAAAATGGGAAAATGACTGAAGTGTTCCTTTGAAGAGTAAGATACAGCAGAACTGTGGAAATAGTACAAAGCGCAGGTACACCAAAAGAAGAACTCCCCCACATTGCATGCTGCATGAAAGACGTCAATGTGCAATGAAAGAAAACCACAGGGCTATTATGCACATCAGCTAACCTGGGCACCCACTTCTGCTTACCCACCCACATCATATATATGGTTATGGTTTCACCCACTTTTCCACAATTCTGGATTTATTCATCAGCATTGACCCTGTATATTAGAGCGCCCTTACCACATTCTATATAATAAAAAATATAATAGCATGTTCTTGTATATCTATATTGACTATGGCCACTGGTCTGCTAATTGCTACTGAATTAATATAATCAATCATGTGCTTGTCTTCGTAAAGGGGCAACATGAACTAAATCCAGAGTTGTGTCTAATAAGTTAAATGTAGCTGATTGACGTGTCATTTTCCCCCCAATAATCAACAGGTATAAGAATTTGACATAACATTTGACATTTTTGACGCTCCCATGGCAAGCAAATGCTTTGGGGAGGAGGAGTTTGCTATCTTTGTCTGAGGTCAGTGTTCAGAGCTGCAGGTAAAATGGCTGCCTGGATATTTTTGGCTCTTTGGATTATCTTGTTCTTTGGCTGTAAAGTAATTCTGATGTCGCCATTAGTCAAAACATAATTAGCTGATATGCACAAAGTCGGCAGACAAGAAGAACAGGAAAATATAGGATTTTTTTTCACAGCATACAAATAAGTAACAATGTTATTTTAAAGGTGATTTAATCTTTCTAAGGAAGCCTGATAAAAATGGGGGTTTGAACCGTAATGTCCCTATCTCCAGCTTCCCTTTTAGGTTATACATCTTTTGTCTTGTTTTTATTTGGGGGGAGTACAAGGGGGGGGGGCAAGGGTGAGGGGGTTAATATGAAGCACTTTATTACCTTTAATGAAAACTAATTACCTAAGCTGCCGCTCGATCCGTTCTCCTGTGATCGATCGGTGAATATCCTACTCTTGGGGCTAAACTAATGGCTGCCGCTGACTCAATCCTTCAATTGGTGAAATGCAACAGCTACAATATATCCTTATAGTATGAAGGGTAACAGTGTCTATTGTTACAGCTTTCAACTCAGAGTCTCCTGCTGTTGCACTTGCTATTCCACTGCTGGGGAGAGGGCAGGGCTCTAAAAGAGGTGGGCCAGAGCCTGCTATAGAAACCAAAGGAAGGATGCCCAGTACATTAAAACTAATTAAAAATGGCACTAAGAGTTGGAAAAGAAAACAAATAAAATGCCGTAAGTATTACCTAATACTACAGAACATATATATTTCTTTTTTAATTTATTTATTTAAAAAAAAACAGGATTTGGAATGTTTTGCTCATTCAGGTGTAGCCCAAATGAACTAAAAATACTAGTTATAAAACAGAAAGCGCTAAATAAGTACAGCTGAACCCCGCTACAACGCGGTGCTCGGGGCACCCATAATCAGTCCGCGTTATAACTGGGATCGTGATTAAAAAAATGGCCGCCGCGATCAGGGGTTACGCGTCCGCTGGAGGGGTAGAGCTGGGATAACTTTCCCAGCTCTCCCTGAAGCCGGCGTCGCAGCGACATCCCCACAGTGGACTTACTCGGAGCAGCAGCTGATCTGTGTGCAGTGCAGGGGAAGCTGGTGAGTCTGTGAGAGGGGGGAGAGAAGGAGGAGGAGGGAGAGGAGGGAGAGGAGGGAGAGGAGGGAGAGGAGGAGGAGGGAGAGGAGGGAGTGGAGGGAGAGGGAGAGGAGGAGGAGAGGAGGAGGGAGAGGAGGAGGAGGAGGAGGGAGAGGAGGAGGAGGAGGGAGAGGAGGGAGAGGAGGAGGAGGGAGAATCTCACGCAGTTCCAGAGGGGCCCACACCATAGATTGAAGCGAGTACCATATAGTGCTATAAGGAGGGACGGGAGTGCCATTGTGTAACAAACTGGAATATTTAGGGATGTATAACCTTCTGATATAAGGGAGGATTGGGAGGTATCTTTGTATAACACACATATTTAGTGGTGGGGTATTATCTCTGCTTAACACCCCATCCCAAGATGTGTGTTATCTGTGTATAACACACTGGTATAGATACAGGTGTGTTGTTACCTCTGTATAACACACTGGTATATGTATAGATGGGGTGTATAGGTATAGATGTTTTTTTTTTACCCCTGTATGACACACGTGCCCTTCTCTTCCCCGCTTCAGTTTGACTTTGAGTGCCGGGCTGATATTCTCGCTACCCCCGTGGTTGCTGGCGGTAACAGGTCCAACACCCTGCACTATGTTAAGAACAATCAGATAGTCCGGGTGTGTGTCTGTCTGTCTGTCAGTCTGTGGAGGGAGGAGGCGTTGGCAGCAGCTGCAGCAGCACGGACATCCCAGACTCGAGAGGTAGGAGATCTGTGTGTGTGTGTGTGTGTGTGTGTGTGTGTGTGTGTGTGTGTGTGTGTGTGTGTGTGTGTGTGTGTGTGTGTGTGTGTGTGTGTGTGTGTGTGTGTGTCTGTGTGTGTGTGTTTTCCATTTTTCTTCCTCATTTACAAATGAGTAAGGAACTTTTATTATTGCTTAACCAATATTCACCATAGACAAAGAGCATTTGTTGGTTAAATAAATAAATATAACAGCATTATGGTTTTGTAAGTATAAGTAATCAACTGTCACATAATTGGCATGACTCAAATTGGTGAAAGAATGGCACAATTTTATTTATACACATTTTTCTTTATTACAGCTAATCCATAACCTTTTTTTTCACAGTGAAATATGATAAATGATTGTATTGGCTCAGTGCTTGTTGTGAACATGTTTGCATACAGTACAACTCCCAATTTAATACAAAACTACACTAGTAACTGGGAAGTTCAGCTTCAGAAAGTCCAAAGAAGAATTATTGTACCATATAAACTAATTAGCTCTAATTAAAAGAGAGAATGATCTCTTTAGGCCACGGATTAGTTTTCTGGCAGAAAAGGCACAAGGCATATTGTACTGCAACTGTCTGCAGTTGCTTTGATCTTAACTAAACTTCTCATTGCAGGAAAAAATGCCACCTCAGCTATTGGTAACAAAGGCAGTGCTTTAATACTGAGGTGGAGAGTGAGATACAAATGCAATTCTAATTCACTTACAGCTAGGCTTTTTATGTTAAGAAATTATTTATTTGGTGGAGAGGTGTGTTGATAAAATTGACAGGAATAATTTGTAACGAAGTCTTAGCAGGTTTGATTGATCTAAGTACAGGCATACCCCACATTAACGTACGCAATGGGACCGGAGCAAGTATGTAAAGCGAAAATGTACTTAAAGTGAAGCACTACCTTTTCCCCACTTATCGATGCATGTACTGTACTGCAATCATCATATACGTGCAGAACTGATGTAAAAAAGGCATTTGTAACATGCTCTATAGTCTCCCTGCTTGCGCACACCTTCGTTACAGGTAGGGAGCCGGTATTGCTGTTCAGGACGTGCTGACTGGCGCATGCGTGAGCTGCCGTTTGCCTATTGAGCGAGATGTACTTACTCGCGAGTGTACTTAAAGTGAGTGTACTTAAAGCGGGGTATGCCTGTATATGAAGGTGTGTGTCTGTCTGTCTCCGTTAGCAACAAAGCATTCAATAGATATTACCAAAAAAAAATATGTATTATTATAAACGGGAGCCACACTCACACCGCGTTATAAGCGGATCCACGTTGTAGCAGATCGCGCTATTATGGGGTTTAGCTGTAACAGTATATCTAACACTTTTAACATATGTATAACACCTTTCCCTACCCCCGAGGGAAACAGCAGATAATGTGTTACAGTGCTAATCTGTTAGGCTTACAGAAGGCCTAAGCCTCTGCTCCTGGGGAGCCTGGGGGTCTGGTTCAGCGCCTTCACCCGTGAGGATCCCAGCATTGGCGGGATAGCTCCTCACGGGAACCGGTATACCCTGAATAATCACAACCAGAACAAGGTATATGCAACACTCTTTACTGTGGTCCCAGAGTATTCACACAATAATAACAATAACAGTCCTCCTCACTGAATATTGGAACCCAATATCCCTTGGGCACCTAGAGGTGCAAGGTGTCCGACAAAACAGCACCCAATGTAAGTGTGAGGGCAGCGCTTCCCTCCCGCGTGTAGTGTTGGTGCACGTGGGTACCTTCCTGGTTACTAGTGTACACCAGGATATTTCTTAGATAGGCCGCATCCGTGATCCCATGATGCAGGGCCTCAGACACAATCCCCGCTCTCCTTACTTCCGGTAGCACCGCGTAGCTGTTCCACCAGGCCTGGGGAATCCTCCGCTGCGGTTCCGTCTGCTTCGCTGGTCCTCTCCGCCACACGCTAAGGGCAGGTCCCTTACTAGTTGCCAGCCCTAAAATACTCCACTACGGTGTACTGGGGCCTGAGGGGAACGGGTCTGGCCTAGTCCAGGGGGCTTGACTAGCTCCCCGAAGACTACCTCTCCCTTTGCCGGCTCCGCCAGGATTGAACACGCCGCCTCCAGTCCAAGGAGGAAATCGTGAACAGCCAGGACCTCCTCTTCCTGCAGCGCCAATCTCAAGATGGCCGCTGCCTTACACACAGTCCATAGTTATGTGGCTGCACCAACCACAATATGGCCGACACAACTCACAAACCCTCCCAAGCGACGGGACCACTGCCAGGGAGGAGGCAAGGGAGGGTGCCCTGCTACATATGTTTTAGACCTTACAGCCAAACATATGAACAAACATCACTGTTGACACAATGGCAGCAAAGGTGTGGCTTCGTTCATGTGAATAATACAAGTAGGAAGTATTAACAACTGACACTAAACAAGGAGAAGGAAAAACAAATTGCGTTTGAGTATATACTTCCTGTTTTTTGTATAATCTAAATTACTGAATGAAAGCTAACACAGTGACACACACAGTGCTGTGATTTGTAACAGGGGCAGTAATATGTTTGTATTGCCAAGGGTGGCTGTTTAAAACGTTGTTACTGAAGTCCACAGCCTGAAGTGCAATAGTACAATCGGTTATGGAATAGTTTTTATTTTTTTAAATGAACAGTCCTACACTTTCACTTCCTTTTTTAAATAAAAAAAAAAGTCTTTCCTTATCTGTTACATTTTCCGTGCAAAAACAAATCTTACACCTACAAGTAAGAGACAAGAATTGTTTAACCCTTTGGGTGCCCTATAATGTAACCACCCGGTCACAACGTCTGGCAGAACGAAAGAAGCCGAAAAATGCGGAGCGCTGCAGAATAAGAAGCTGGGAATGAAGCCAACATGTCAAAAAATGTTTATTTAACACATCAGAAAATGACGCAGTGGAGACAAATCTCTGCGATTTGTCTCCTCCGCGACTCTATCTGATGGGTTAAATAAACAGTTTTGACCTTTTGGCTACATTCCCAGCTTCTTATTCTGCAGCGCTCCGCATTTTTCGGCTTCTTTCGTTCTGCCATCTTTACGGCTGGATGCACACCCTCGATTTCCTCCGGTGCATGGATCAGGGATTGAGTGTGAGTACAGTGACAAGATTTCTTACATGCTGGACTTTCATACAGTATATGTTCCTTACTGAGAAAATAAGCTCCTTTTAAAGGCTCACCCGGTGCTCCACAGCAGTGTTATAGGGGTCCTGTTTTTTAGCCTAATTGTACTCCCAATCGTAAGCTCACAGCGGACTTACATCTCTGCCTTTGGATGCTAGACAGACCTGTATACTAACCTTATGTAATCTTCAAAATGATATATTTTGACATTTTACGGAAGGACTATATTCAATCTATCGAATTACTATATGAATTTTTTTTCATCATTAGTCTTACAAGTTGTTGTTTCTCGTAAACCATGGATGAATTTGTTTTTTCTTCACAACGTCTGGCATGCCAGAGGCAACATTTTTGCTGTAAGCGTTGTAACGTTTAAGGTTGACCATTCGATTTGGACATTCTTCACAAAATGATTTTTTGGAGGAGGGAGTGGGGGGGGGGGGGGGAAGCTATTGGAGATGGCACCTTCACACGTTTAGCTTTTACTAAAAATCGCAATCTGAAAACAGAATCCCGGATACTTCAGCACCGCTTAACCCATGCAGTGCCATAATGATGAACCTGGCATGTGTTTGTTGTGTAGGGGGTGATCGGACTTACCGCCCCAATGCGGCACCCAGCCAGAACAAAACTGAACTGGAGCCCCTTCCAGACCACCATTTCTGGGGCCTGGTCGTGGGTTATGTGAGCCAGCAATATACTGATCTGCACGGCTATACTTTAGTGAAAGTAAGACTGAGTTTTAGCTATTTTGTGAGACCAGATCTGGAACTTCCTTCCAGAGAAGGCAGAAATGCATTCCTTTGCTTTAGTACAGCACACAATGGGCCTCATTCATATAGCAGAAGAAGCCTTAATGCCCGTTTACATCACTCGGCTTACAGCGTGTGAAAGAGGCTTCATATATGGCAGGAAGGGAGAGGTTACTACATCCCGGCAATATCCTGCCCCCTATTTTAATGTTTCAGAAAGAAACATAGACCTTAGTGGACTATTGCTAAATATTTTGCTAACATAGTCATAGCTCAGTCTGTCTGACAGTAACTATAATTATTAAGTGAGGACACACCCTGACTTAACTTTCCTCATCTACTGCTGCTGCCACGTTGCTACAAAACATGTATTCATGATTAATACTTGAATCTTACTTTAACAATACTTCACTTAAAGCAGATATTTGTTACAGTATTGGGGCCAGCGACCTCCTGAGATACTTACAGGTAAACTTACTGGTATTACTTTATGTTCTTTTTAAGGGGATATAATTGGCAGTCCAACAGGAAGCAGCAAGTGCTGATGTTGCGGCTTCCTATTGGCCGGAGATTTGGCAGCCATTTTCTTTCCCCTGGATGGAGATTTAAAGCCGGCATCTTTCCCGTGTAAGTACCTCAGGAAAAAATAATAATAATGAAGAGTTTGCAGCTTTAACCCTTTGCGTGCCACAGGTGCCGTGGCATCAGTGAGCTAACGGCTTTTCCAATCACGTGACTCCTCCAAAGCGGTTACGTGATCATTCCATCACTGCTGACGGAAGGGGAGGAGTAATTTTCTTCCGTCAAGCGCTCCTATGGATCTCTAAGGAGTGCAACACCCCATGACGTAGTAGCTATGTCCTAGGGCACTCGCAGAGTTATATAAACTCATGGGAGGAAATACTCGCGTGGCTTACTTGCAAAACACCTGCCTGCGACAATACACCGATGGGGTAAGGGCACCAGATTTAAAACCAAAGAAAATATCTGCACCATTTAGTAGTCTCTAAATGAGTGCTTTTATTTAGCAGAAGTATTAGTTAATAGTAATGATAATACCAGGTACATTTTCTATCTGTAGCCTTAAAATTACAATAGCAAATTGAGTGACTCACATATTGTAAGTTCTTCAGGGCAGTAAATATTTACTTTTAGATTTGATGCCCCTATCCTCGTTTTGTATCATATTCCCCATAATTATGCCCTGTATACTGTTTCTGAAAAGCACCAGAACATGGTTGATGCTTTGTGTTTAAATTAAAAATAGATTATGACCCTCATCATTAGCATCTCACCAGAAGAGATGTCGATATATTTACTAAGCGGTGCTATGCCACAAGGCACCTCCCTGTGTGGGAAGGCACTCCATCCACAACCCAATTGTATGGAATATATTTCAAGTTTTTTTGCATTAAGATACATTGTAGGTTGTGATACTTTATAATGGACCAACATTGCAATTGCTCAAAGTCTTAGTGGTGTGACAGAAACCAGGGGTTGGTAATAAACTCCATATACAGGGCTCCCAGGATACTGAACAGTTTCTGTCCTGTCTAAGCTGAACAGGGCAGCCTCGTGGTACAGGCACTCCATTCCACAGTTTGTCTGCTGCCTGTTTTCTGTCACCTGTCATGCTGATTAGAGTTCAGGTATATAAGACCTGTTTCCTGTTTCCTCTGGGCCCCGCCCAAGAGCCTGGAAGGCTGCTGAACTGCAGAGGGGTGAGAAAGCCTCTTTCCCAAATCGCTTCATTCATTCTGTTAGTTTGTCTAAAGACTGCAAAGGTACTTATTTTGTTGGTGGAAGTGGACAAGCCACTTCCAACTCTGAGTCAGGGACATCTAAGTTTAAGTTATCGCTCAGACGAGCAGCTTTTTGTTTGGCTTTGTTTTCTGTTTAAACTGTGGCAGTCTCAGTGCCTGGGACTGAATAAACCAGGCATAGCCTGTTTAAAGGAACAGTACGTGACGTCTCATCATTTAACCTACCCTAAAAGACCGTGTTCTAACAGTCCCGGACAGACGGCGGAGCCCCGGAGTAAGCCGTTTGTCACATATGGTGGAGAATGCGGGCAGAACACTAAAAGGTCTGGGGGTTAAAGAACTTTAAGGAAAAAAAAAAAAGGTTTTTTTTTTCTCTCTCTCCAAACAAGATGGAAGACGTGGTGAGTGCGCTGGTACGCAATGTCGCTGTCCAGAGAGACGCGAATGAAGCCCTGCAACAGGCGAATGCAAACCAGCAAGAGACAAACCGCTTGCTGAAAGAGGAGCAACAGCGGTTCGCTCAGGGCTTACAGCAGGAACTCGAGATCCTGAGGGAGACTATCAGTAACCTTCCACTGGCAGCGGCAGCCCCAGTTCCGAAAATGACCAGGGCAAGCCACTACCTTCAGAAGATGGGACCCTCGGATGATGTGGAAGCCTATCTTCTCACGTTTGAACGCACGGCACAGAGAGAGGGATGGCCAGAAGCTGAGTGGGCTGGTCTAATCGCACCCTTCCTAAGCGGCGAACCCCAGAAGGCTTACTTTGATCTAGAGCCAGCCGAAGCTAACGTCTATGCAAAATTGAAGTTCGAGATCCTCGCCCGCCTCGGCGTAACCACGGCTGTTCGCGCCCAAAGGTTTCACGCATGGTCCTTCACGATGGATAAAGCCACCCGAAGCCAGATGTATGACCTCATCCACCTCGCCCGGAAGTGGCTACAACCCGAGATCAACTCAGCAAGCCACATCGTGGAACGGTTGGTCATGGACCAGTTCTTGAGGAAACTTCCCTCTGCCTTACGCCATTGGGTCAGTCGGAGTGACCCCCACAATGCGGATGAGCTTGTGGCCCTCGTAGAAAGGTACAATGCAGCAGGAGAGCACCCGCAACCCACAGTCGTGGAGCAACCCCACTACCCGAGGTTCCAGGACTCTTCCAGAGACGGTAAAAGGGTACCGGGGTTAAGGGGAGCTGAAGAGCGGCGACCACCTTCACGCAGCACCAGCAACAGTGGTTCGCACACTAAGGGCAATAGCCAACATGGGGAGCCGGGAAAAGGCTCTAAGTGGGACACAGACTATGTACCTAAATGTGTAAATTGTCATGAGAGGGGCCACACAGCAAAAATCTGCCCACTAAATGATGAGCCCATGCAATGCAACAGCGTGGAACCTTATTCGCTGTTGTCCCAATGTATGGGCCCTAGCCCAGAGGACCCCTTGAATAACCATCTGTGGGCATTTGTAAAGGTTAATGGTAAGAGGGTTCGGGCACTTCTTGACTCTGGGAGTATGGTCACACTAGTGTCCGAATACCTATTGCCCATTAAGAAGAAACAGGTAAACAGTTCACAAAGAGTGGCAATTTGTTGTATACATGGGGATAATCATGAATATTCCACTGTTGATGTTTTTTTTGAAACAGAATTTGGTTCTTTAGATTTCAAGGTGGGTGTTGTACCCAAACTGGCACATGATGTGTTAATAGGGACCGACTTTCCCCATTTTCTAAAAATGTGGTCCCCAGCTCAGAATAGCGCCCAGAGTTCAATAGCAGACCATAACGAAGTGTTAGAAGAAACAAATCCTTTCCCTTTTTCAGAAATGGAGGTTGACGAGGGCCCAAATAAGAAAGGGGAAAAGGAGGAGTGCTGTGAAATTCCCTTCCCCATCACTACTTTGGTAGGGAATACCCCAAATCAAGATGTTGATCAGGCACTTACCACCCCAGTACAGGATAAGACCCTCGCTGACCTAGAGGTCAGTCCTGGGAGTTTTAAGAAGGCCCAGTGGGAGGACCCCACATTAGCGGTAGCAAGGGGAAATATACGGGACCAGAATAGTACTCATGGCCAACCAGATAGGTCACTTGCTTACCCCTACTTCGAGGTAGAGAACGACCTAGTATATCGGGTTGATAAAAGAAAATCAGTTACAACTAAACAATTGTTGGTACCACGGACATTCCGTAACGTAGTATTACACCTCGCACATAGTCATCCATTGGGGGGACACCTAGGGGTGGAAAAGACAAAAGAAAAGGTTCTCCGAAGCTTTTATTGGCCTGGGGTTCTGGCAGAAATTACAAACTATTGTTCCTCATGCCCAGAATGTCAGATCACCGCCCCGTTCAAAGCATACCGCAGCCCATTGGTACCCCTTCCCATAATAGAGGTACCATTTGACCGGATTGCTATGGATCTAGTAGGACCCCTAATAAAGTCTGCTAGGGGACATCAGCATATATTGGTAATATTAGATTATGCTACCCGATATCCGGAGGCAGTTCCCCTACGTAGCACCTCTGCTAAAAACATAGCAAAAGAGTTAGTACTTCTGTTTTCCCGGGTCGGAATTCCTAAAGAGATCTTATCTGACCAGGGAACACCATTTATGTCCCAAGTAACAAAAGAGCTATGTAAACTCCTAAAAATCAAGCATCTCAGAACCTCAGTCTATCATCCACAAACAGATGGTTTAGTGGAAAGGTTCAATAAAACCTTAAAGAGCATGTTACGCCGGGCGGTCGATAAGGATGGGAAAAACTGGGACTGTTTGTTACCATACCTGTTATTTGCCATTAGGGAAGTTCCCCAGTCATCCACAGGCTTCTCCCCGTTTGAACTATTGTATGGCCGACATCCAAGGGGCTTACTGGATATAGCCAAAGAAACTTGGGAACACGAGGTTACCCCTTACAGAAGTGTAATAGAGCATGTTGCCCAAATGCAGGACCGCATTGCTGCAGTCCTACCCATAGTGAGGGAACACATGGAGAAAGCTCAAGAAGCACAAAGGAATACGTATAATAAGGGTGCTAGGGTCAGAATTTTTTTTCCAGGTGATAGGGTACTAGTTCTGGTTCCCACCGTGGAGAGTAAATTCCTTGCTAAATGGCATGGGCCATATGAGGTCTTGGAAAGAGTGGGAGAAGTAAATTATAGGGTAAGGCAGCCAGGTAGGAGGAAACCTGAGCAAATTTACCATATAAACCTACTCAAGCCCTGGAAAGATAGAGAGGTCTTGTTAACCCTAGTACCCCCAGGTCCGTCAGAGAATCAAGAAACTGACCCAGAGGTTAGCATAGCTGAAACACTGTCCGTGCATCAGAAACGAGAGGTCCAGAGTTTAGTGAGAAGGAACAAAGAAATCTTCTCTACACAGCCAGGTAAAACTAACGTAATTAAACATGACATAGTCTCTGAACCGGGGGTCCGAGTTAACCTTAAACCGTACCGAATCCCAGAGGCCAAGAGAGAGGCTATAAGTTTAGAGGTTAAAAAAATGCTAAAACTAGGCGTAATTGAGGAATCCCAAAGTGGGTGGAACAGCCCTATAGTTTTAGTCCCAAAGCCAGACGGTACAACAAGGTTTTGTAATGACTACCGGAAACTAAACGCGGTGTCAAAATTTGATACTTATCCTATGCCCAGGGTGGATGAACTTGTAGAGAGACTGGGCAAAGCCCGATATCTCACAACCCTAGACCTAACAAAAGGGTACTGGCAGGTTCCCCTCACAGAAAGGGCAAAAGAAAAAACAGCCTTCTCAACCCCAGACGGCCTCTTTCAATATAAGGTGCTGCCTTTTGGCTTACATGGAGCTCCCGCCACATTCCAAAGAATGATGGATAAAATTTTAAAACCACATGTTCGGTACGCTGCCGCCTACCTGGATGATGTGGTAATCCATAGTGAAGATTGGCAGTCCCACCTTCCAAAGGTCCAAGCTGTGCTCGACGCAGTTCGGTCTGCTGGACTAACTGCTAACCCCGCTAAATGCACTATTGGTCTGGAGGAGGCCAAGTATCTGGGGTATTCTATTGGTAGAGGGTTACTCAAACCACAAACACTCAAAGTAGAGGCGATACAAAATTGGCCAAGGCCAGTCACAAAAAAACAAGTAAGGACCTTTTTGGGGTTAATTGGCTACTATAGGAGGTTTATTCCCAATTTTGCAACTAAGGCAACCCCACTAACCGACCTCACAAAAGCAAGAGGACCGCTAATGGTAAAGTGGTCCCCCGAAGCCGAACAGGCCTTTAGAAGCCTGAAAGAAGCTCTCTGTGCCCAACCAGTGTTGGTCACACCTGACTTCTCCAAAGAGTTCGTAGTCCAAACCGACGCATCTGAGGTAGGGCTGGGGGCGGTACTCTCCCAGGAGTCTCAAGGGGAGGAGCACCCCATCCTTTATTTAAGTAGGAAACTAAATCCCCAGGAGAAAAATTACTCCATAGTCGAGAAAGAGTGTCTCGCAATAAAGTGGGCTGTAGAGACACTCAAGTATTATCTGTTGGGGAGAAAGTTCCGATTGGTCACAGATCATGCACCCCTTACCTGGATGTGTCAAAATAGGGAGAAGAACGCTAGGGTGACCAGGTGGTTCCTAAGCCTACAGCCCTTTAAATTTTCTGTGGAACACAGGTCGGGGCACAAACATGGCAATGCCGACGGGTTGTCAAGGATGCACTCCCTAATATCCATGGTCGCTCACCCCTCGAGGTCTGAGCTGGGGGGGAGGATATGTGACAGAAACCAGGGGTTGGTAATAAACTCCATATACAGGGCTCCCAGGATACTGAACAGTTTCTGTCCTGTCTAAGCTGAACAGGGCAGCCTCGTGGTACAGGCACTCCATTCCACAGTTTGTCTGCTGCCTGTTTTCTGTCACCTGTCATGCTGATTAGAGTTCAGGTATATAAGACCTGTTTCCTGTTTCCTCTGGGCCCCGCCCAAGAGCCTGGAAGGCTGCTGAACTGCAGAGGGGTGAGAAAGCCTCTTTCCCAAATCGCTTCATTCATTCTGTTAGTTTGTCTAAAGACTGCAAAGGTACTTATTTTGTTGGTGGAAGTGGACAAGCCACTTCCAACTCTGAGTCAGGGACATCTAAGTTTAAGTTATCGCTCAGACGAGCAGCTTTTTGTTTGGCTTTGTTTTCTGTTTAAACTGTGGCAGTCTCAGTGCCTGGGACTGAATAAACCAGGCATAGCCTGTTTAAAGGAACAGTACGTGACGTCTCATCATTTAACCTACCCTAAAAGACCGTGTTCTAACAGTCCCGGACAGACGGCGGAGCCCCGGAGTAAGCCGTTTGTCACAGTGGGCATAAGCTTTTCACACTGCAGAGGCCTCTTCTTCAGATGCATGAAGCCACATAGACATAATAAATATAATCACAAGAATCGCCAATGTTTGGGCGCTGTGTGACCTTTACTAGGACATCTTTGCCCTAATTATCAACAATATATGACCCAAACAGTGGTGATCATCTTTCTGATGATGTCACTTCCTCGTGCGTGTTGTGTCATATTTTACAATGTTTTGCTCTCCAATCAGCTCAGAATTATCCACTGAAATACCAATTGCCCCCTCTATTTGCCCTCTGTTCTCTATTTAATGAATGGGGTCAATATTAAATTATTCAGGGCAGCTTATATAACTATTATAGTAGCGGTCTTTTGGAAATCATCTACAGTAAGGCTCTCTGCATAGCCAGCTCGAGCAAACAGGTAAGGATGTCAGCGAAGAATTGTGCATTCGAGATGGATTGGTCCCTAACAAATTATCGAACAGATTAGATGAAAAAGGACAATTGGTACCCAACAAAACCTATGATCTAGAGCAGACAGATCTGGTTTAAGTAGTCATATTAGTCATAATTAAAAAAATAAAATGATAACTTACCAGCAAAGGGATTAATTTTCCGAATAATTCGACAATGGATGGCTTCCCTGACTTCTTTTCTCCTAACACACTGAATGCCCAAGTTCTGAAAACTGGAAGCAAGAATATAAGACATGTAGTTATTTCTGTTTTTCTACTGTATCTTTAACTTTGCCTTGTGGATCGGGAATTGCATGTAATTTGCTATTCTAACCCCTGACATTTTTAGGTGGGCGTTTGAAGCCCCGTCTGAATACAGGTAAATGATGGACACACATAAGGCTGAAAAAGGTAACTATGAGCTCTTAAGGAAATATATCACTAACATTTCATGCAATGGCTCCCAGAACTTATGAGGTTTCCAGGATGCAAGGTCTTAAAGACCCGGGAAAGTTTGTAAGCGGATTGGTTAACTCTATGTTCATTATAATATGAACCAGTATAGACAGAGTGAAAGCACCAACATTCAGACACCCTTCTCCTCATCTTTGTGATATATATGGATGCACTTTTCAGTAAATTTGACTTTGCAGCATTTTGTACAGTGAGGAGTTTTTGTCACCTTTCCACCATAGATTTACTCTTTCTTGTCAACTCTCACTGATTTGCAGTCAATCTTACTAATTGTTAGTATCAGCTGTCCAATAGACTTCAATGGATTCTCATTGACTGAAATTAGTACTTTTCTGTGAAAGTGCCAAGTTGTTGAAAGGTTGAAATCTCTGAATGGTTTCTGATTTGCAACCTGCTTCAAACTTTGCAAATGCAGATGTGACAATGAGGCTCATGCCAAAAAACGCCAAAAGACGAAACGGCTATCCCAAAATACACTGCTCTTTCTGCACTTCATTGAGCACTGGTGTGGCTGCACAGCGTATCATGATGCAAAGCTTTAAGGAAACTCTTGTGAATGGGGAAGCTGAAAGTAATCATTTGCATGTCCACAAATTGTATATTAATATCTGCAGTTTAACCGTTTAACTGCCTGAGTGAAAAGGCTAGTAAAAGAATGAAACAATATTATGTTTGAGAATGGCTTGGGAGACCAATGTGGGATACAGTATGTAGATGCATTCTCGAAAGTCTTTAATATATATATATCTTAATAAATAAAATCGAAAGGTTGGTACTAGCTGCGGTGAATCTGATTGGTCCTCAGCCTCTGGCCAATCAGATTGGTGGGTCTGACGTCACCCAACTGCCACTCTCTTCCCCCTCGGCCACACACACACACTCTCTCTCTGTCCTCTCCCCCCCCCATCACACTCACCTCCCTCCCCGGCGCTTCATCTCCTCCCCGGCGCTCACTCACGTCCCTCCCCCGGTGCTCACTCACCTCCCTCCCTGGCGCTCAATCACCTCCCTCCCCGGCGCTCACTCACCTCCCTCTCCGGCACCCGGAAGGACCCCCTTCCTCCCTCGCGGCGCCGAGTGCCTAAGATGGCGGCGCCCGGAAGGAGAGGTGACATATCTATGTGTGTGAGTGAGTGTGTGTGGGGGGGACAATGTGTGTGCGTGTGTGTGTGTGTGCCTCCCTGTGTGTGTGTGTGTGTGTGTTTGTGTGACACCGTGTGTGTGTATGTGTGTGTGTGTGTGTGTGTGTGACACCGTGTGTGTGTGTGTGTGTGTGTGTGTGTGTGTGTGTGTGTGTGTGTGTGTGTGTGACACTGTGTGTCACTGTGTGTGTGTGGGACACTGTGTGTGTGTGGGACACTGTGTGTGTGTCAGACACTGTAGGGTGGAGACCGGAGCTGCGCATGGGGGGGAAGGGGGAGGAGCGGAGAGAGAGGGGGGAGCCGAGAAACATACAGGGGGAGTGGAGAGGAGGGACCCGGAAATTTTAAGCAACCCCCCCTCCTGTCCACTTCCCCCCCCCTCCTGTCCACTGCCCCCCCCTCCTGTCCACTGTCCCCCCCCCTCCTGTCCACTGTCCCCCCCTCCTGTCCACTTCCCCCCCCCTCCTGTCCACTGTCCCCCCCTCCTGTCCACTGTCCCCCCCTCCTGTCCACTGTCCCCCCCTCCTGTCCACTGTCCCTCCCCCCTCCTATCCACTGTCCCCCTCCTGTCCACTGTCCCTCCCCCCTCCTATCCACTGTCCCCCTCCTGTCCACTGCCCCCCTCCTGTCCACAGCCCCCCCCTCCTGTCCACTGTCCCCCCCCACCCCTCCTGTCCACTGTCCCCCCCTCCTGTCCACTGACCCCCCCTCCTGTCCACTGTCCCCCCACCCCCTCCTAGCGGGAAATTTAACTCACGGGCAACGCCGGGTCTCTCAGCTAGTATATGTATATGTATATATATATATATATATATATATATATATATATATATATATATATATATATATATTGTAAATATTACTGTATGTTCATTTGCATGTCTTAGACAGGTCTGCAACCCTGTCTTTCCCCATTATCGCCCAGCATACAGCGCTTTCACTGCAGCAAGGGATTCTGGGAAATGACATGCAAATGAGCACTCCGTGCCATCTTTTGTCTCAAGCTCGTATTACACAAGGTGAGACAAAGGTGGCACGGGAGTGCTCATTTGGATGTCATTTCCCAGAATCCCTTGATGCAGTGAAAGCTCTGTATGCTGGGCGATAATGGGGAAAGACAGGGTTGCAGACCTGTCTAAGACATGCAAATGAACATACAGTAATATTTACAGTTGCTTTATGCTTTACTGTGGAGGGTTTTTGTCACTTTTTTTACCCACCATAACCTTAATTTGTGGGGAGATATATATATATATATAAATGTAGCGGTCATGTAAAATGCCTACAGTCATCTCTCCTGTTGGCAGTAAGGCCTGGTAAGTGTGGGCATGCCAGCAGTAATTATGGAGGTTTCCCCTCACCCCCTGGTGGGGTGCTCTGTGTATGGCTGGGACTGGTCACATGCTCTGACTCCATGGTTAGTGATGTCAGAGATGTGTCAGCCTCAGAAGCTTACATAAGGCACAGCACAGTGTTCTAAAGTTGCTGTCTAGTTAGTTGTTCTGCTGAGCAAGGAGTTCCAGCTCTTGTCAGAGCTGAGGAAGGAGTTCAAGTTCTATCAGAGTGTCAGTTATGTTATAGTAACTCCATGGGATGCTGTGTCCAGGGACCTGGCACAGGACAGTGATTCCTGCGGGAATAGTGAATCCCTGATCTAGGTGACATACCTAACTAAAGGGAGCACTGGCGAGATGAGCGGCTGAAGATACTCCTTGTGGAGGGCAGTTGCCCTGCCGTGTCAATAAAGATGAGTTCAGCCAGAAACCCTCTCGTGTATCTATCTGGAATGAGTGTACAGAGAGGAGCACCACGGAGGAGTTCCTCGCCAGGATCATCCCCTTGCGGACGCAGGGACTCTGGTGAGGTGGAGGCGCTGCACTGGAACTAGGTGAGACTCAGCACACTACCTCAGCTGCCTGTCTGACGGGTTCTCCCCACACACCATCATGCGGGAGACTCAGGAGTCCTGTAGCCAGCAGGTGCACCATCAGGCATATTCACACTGTAATGGGGTCCGGTTAGACCACAGGGGCCAATGTGAGATTGGGTGGGTCAGGCCGGGCCAGAAACACCGTTACATTTGGAGGCGAGCTGCTGAGATCAGATCCGTCAACAGGACAGGCTTTTAGCTAGGTCACTGGGAAACAGGGAGAGTGTCTGCTGCCACTTTGTGCTGCGTAGGGACGGACCTAGGGGTGGTCAGGGGGCTGACAGGATATTGCGCAGGGACAACCTAGGGGCCTGAAGGGAGTGAGGGGTCTGGAGCGGGCTATAGCTGACCGAGTCACCTTGAGGCAGTGCTAGTTGGTAGGATGCCAGAAGGGACAGCCTGTTAACTTGGTCAGGAGTCCTGGAGAGGGTCTGCGCTAGGCTGACCAAGACAGGTAGACGCCCCAAGTACTGCATGGCAGAGCCAGCCAGAGTACCTAGCCATTCCAGACACTCACCGTAGGGAGCACAGACTGGGAGGAATCTTTATTGTACCGGTGTGGTGGCTGCCCCGCAGAGTGGAGCCTCATGTACGACAACTGTTATGAGAGAGTGGAGGAGCCGCGTGGCGCGGAGAACGTAAAATGGCGGACAGAGGCTGATGGGGAGGGCACCCGTGGCGTGCAACCCACTGAAGAGCAGACTGTCGCTGAATTGTCCTTAACGAGTTTGCTCTGGAGCGGAGCGAAGGCTATGGCTGCCCCATTTTTATCCTGTATGGGACAGCGAGGGGCCACCCTTGAAGAGTGTGAGGAAATTGTCATAATTGGGGGAGAACCCCGTGAGGAGAGCAAACAGACTGACTTTTTGGGCTTAAAAGCCAACCAAAATGGCGGTTCCCGCTTGCTAGGGAAACCGCATGGGCCAGGCGCAGAAAAAATGGCTGCTGCAGGACTTGCACAGAGCTGGCCGGGAATGGCGCGAACAGCAGAGCCCCGCCCTGATGGGGGGCATGGCGCGAAAGCTATGGCTGCGCCGGGATGGACAGTGACTAATTCAGCCCCTGTGTTGAGTCAACCGTTGAGTTTATGGGACCCTCCCCTGATTTCTACCAGGGGGAGTGACTTTCAATTATGGCCTGTGGGGATGCACCCACTGGGCCCAGGGACTGATATCCAGACGGCGCCACTACAAAAAGTAGTTCCGGCCATGGAGGTGATTTGCAAGCAAAGGTACCTTGTGCAAAAAGCTGCTGCAAGGAGAAGGCGGGAACTAGCCGCGGGAGAGGACTCCAGCTCTGGGGAGGAAATTGGCGCGAAAACGCAGACCGCGCCCACCAGGACTGAGAGAGGTGCGGCCTTAATTAAGGGGCATGATATTCCCCTGTGGGACCCGCCCATTATTGCAACCCCTGGGGGCGGGTTCCAACTCTGTCAGAGAAGGGAGGAGCCGAAGCAGGGAGTGGCGGATCCAGCAACTTCCACCAGTCAGTTGCGAGGAACCACAGAGAAGGAGAGACCTGTACAGGAAGTGACTCCTGTACCAAGAATGGCCTGCTCCTCCACTGTGGGCACTATGGTCTCCACCCAGCCCTACTCAGTGCCCGGCGGGGTGCTGGTGGTGAGGGTGGCCAATACAGAGACGGTAGTCGGGCTCTGCCTACAATGCGGGCTGCCCGGAGGTACAGTGAATACGATGGCACGTTGCCCTCATTGCGGGACTTTGTATCTGTGGCCTATGCCCACATTCGTTCCAATACAGCCTGCTGACCCCCCGGTGGATGTGACACGGCGCTCTGCTGAGTCCCCGGGCGCGCTGTGGATCAACCGCGCGAGTCCCGGAGACAGGGGACTGGAGCCGGTCAAGTCGGCTGGGTCACTGGCCATTGAGGCGGCTGGATTAAACCCCGCGACAGGGGCAAAGAGACTTTCACCCCGCCCCGAGACCCCTAGGTCGGGGCGAGGGGACTACTCTGATGAGGACCTCCGTGAGCTGGCGGTAGCAAGAACGGAGCGGAAAAGACAGACGGGGAGAACGACGCCCCGTGGGGTGAGTGACCGGACGTCCCCCGCAGATCGGCGATCCGACCGACGGAGTCCCGCCATCCCAGGACCTGGCGGAGATGGGAGAGAGACGCCTACACCCCTGCGGATGGGTAAGCCAAAAAGCCCTATCTCTTACCTGGTCACAACAGACGGCGAAGCGCTGGAAGGGCCGCGCCAGGCCCAACGCGCACGTGGAGGGACGGCATCACTTCCGGTGGCGACGGCGGAGCAACCGGATGTCGTGGGAGAAGAGATCCCGCATGGGGGTCCAACGCGAGATGGCGACGCTTCCGGTTCCGGGGAGGACGTCACTTCCGGTGGCGACGGCGGAACCCAGGAAGGGGAAGCAGCGACGCTTCGGCGATTGGGGGAAGGTCCCCGACCGCTCGTATTGCCCAGAAATCGGAGAGGCGATCTCAGGACTGAGGAGGGTGAGACATCATCCTTGGACCAGTCTACGGACAGCCAGGAGCGGGTCGTAACCCCGTGGGGTCCCGTTCCCTGCCCCTATACCCAACCCCATGCCCTAGCTAATGCCCCTACCCCTATCACACGGTCACCGGGTTCACCGCCCAGCTTGGAACTTGTGGACATACCTTTGGGGGGGGAGGAAAAACGGACTGGGGAGAGGCAGCTCAGTGGAGCTACGGAAGGTGATTCACGGGGAGGAGGGGAATTGAGGGTGGCGGATACAGCACCCCAACCGGCAGTAAAGGCTCCGGGGTTCTCGAGGTGGTTCAACTCGCGATCCACAAGGTCGTCAGTGGTATTTTCATTTGATGACGACCGGGAACCAGGGCCTAATCCCTTTAAGGAGACCAGGTGGTGGGCTCCACTATTTGAGGGGTATTCCGCATGGATGGACCGTACTCGGTTCCTCATCCGGCGGGAGGACGTGGTAGATTTCTGGTGGAAAGAGGGAGAGTTTACACCCGAGCAGAGGGACAGGGAACTACAGAAGAGGTGGTTCCAGCTGGAGCGTAGAGACATAGCGCCCATGGGTCCTGACACTCTGTCAGACCCAGTAGATTCTGATGAGCCCCTATCATGGGTGTTACCTGGGAGGGCAGGTAATGCTGATCTGACCAGGGTCAGTAGGGCAGAGAGGGCTATAATAGCCAAATATAAAAAATCCCATGGGTTGGAGTATCCCTATGTTCCGGAGCCCCTGATGGATGAAATTGAGGACAATAGGGAAACGTGGCTCCAAGAAACTATAGAGCTGTATTTAGCCAATAGGGGGAGCGACATTGTAGGTAAAAAGGCGGAAGAAAGAATAGACACCCTGATGCGAGTGTGGAGCATAGGGAGAAATGTTCACAAACATAGGGTGACCTATGTGCCAGAGAGAGGATCACCTAGGCATTATTATGTTACGGTCCTGGATATGGGTAACCGGGAGGTGAGGAAACCTGACCCAGATCACTATTATTAAGGGGGTACTGAGACATTACGCGGGTTCGTGGCTGCTGGTCGGGGCGGGCTTGGCGGATGACTGTATTCATGTGTACTGTATTATGAGGAAATTTGTGTGATGTTAATTATGTTTTCCGTTACAGTGCTTCCTGGAAAGAGGTATACAAATTTAGGTCCCAGCGAGGACGATGGGATTCACCAGGGGGAGAATGTAGCGGTCATGTAAAATGCCTACAGTCATCTCTCCTGTTGGCAGTAAGGCCTGGTAAGTGTGGGCATGCCAGCAGTAATTATGGAGGTTTCCCCTCACCCCCTGGTGGGGTGCTCTGTGTATGGCTGGGACTGGTCACATGCTCTGACTCCATGGTTAGTGATGTCAGAGATGTGTCAGCCTCAGAAGCTTACATAAGGCACAGCACAGTGTTCTAAAGTTGCTGTCTAGTTAGTTGTTCTGCTGAGCAAGGAGTTCCAGCTCTTGTCAGAGCTGAGGAAGGAGTTCAAGTTCTATCAGAGTGTCAGTTATGTTATAGTAACTCCATGGGAGGCTGTGTCCAGGGACCTGGCACAGGACAGTGATTCCTGCGGGAATAGTGAATCCCTGATCTAGGTGACATACCTAACTAAAGGGAGCACTGGCGAGATGAGCGGCTGAAGATACTCCTTGTGGAGGGCAGTTGCCCTGCCGTGTCAATAAAGATGAGTTCAGCCAGAAACCCTCTCGTGTATCTATCTGGAATGAGTGTACAGAGAGGAGCACCACGGAGGAGTTCCTCGCCAGGATCATCCCCTTGCGGACGCAGGGACCCTGGTGAGGTGGAGGCGCTGCACTGGAACTAGGTGAGACTCAGCACACTACCTCAGCTGCCTGTCTGACGGGTTCTCCCCACACACCATCATGCGGGAGACTCAGGAGTCCTGTAGCCAGCAGGTGCACCATCAGGCATATTCACACTGTAATGGGGTCCGGTTAGACCACAGGGGCCAATGTGAGATTGGGTGGGTCAGGCCGGGCCAGAAACACCGTTACATAAATATAATCAAACTCTGACAAGGGAGTGTCCTCCCCTTACATTTTTGGACTAGTAAACCGGCCCACCCGGATTTCAGGCTGTGCTTGTAAGACAGTTTTTACATGTGGTTTTCCCAGATAATAATATAAATGTAATAAAATTTAATATTAGTATAATAAGTTCTATAGCATGCTGAGAATGTGTGCAAGGTGTAGCAATGGAAAACATCAGTGGTGCTTAACCCACTTACTGCCTGCAATGCTCCGACAGCTAAGAGGTCCACCACCTAAATCCCACTATGAGATGTTCAGCTGTAGAAATAACATTAGCTAAAGATTTAACTCTGCCTAGGCATCATTGTACCGGATTACACCTGAAGGAAACCACACAAGAGCTGGGATCTGGGCCAAGAGCATACAGTACTATTTGAAGCAGCGAGCAGAGGAGTGTAACATGTGGCATGGAACATTAATAGTGTGGGCCAGAAAGTAAAAAAAGGACAGAAAGAGAGATAAGAGGAACAATTTAAAGCCCCCGTCCTACTTCAGACCACAATTATTTTACCCTAATCACCTATTTCGGTCCTCCCAACAGTTTTAAATTACCGTGAAATAAAAATCGATAAGGAGAGATGTAGGGAGAAGGTGGGTGGGGAAGAAAGCTGGTATAAAGAAGCTGTTGGCATAACACAGAGGAGGCGGGCATCGTAATCCCCGTGGTGACTGCCATGCAGAGAAGAGCCTTGTTGTGCCACCCTGACTGCATTAACGCCTGCGCAGTATAAGATCACTCACAAGAGGCTAATGAATGTGCATTAATAATGACAGGACGGCCAATTCGAATAGGTACAGTAGAGTGGGAAAAGGGAAGAACACAGGTTGACTAATCAAGAGACACATGCTCACAGTGTGATTGGTTGCAGCAACATCTTAGTTGCAACACAAGCTATTAGCAAAGAGAAATGCAAACATAAGAATGTTTCAAATAAAAAGTTCATGAAAGGTTGTGAATATGGTTATTTACATAATACAACTTTCCTGCCTTTTGTTGCCAGAAATTTTAAGCCTTTAGAAGCCAGGATGTTTATGGCACTAGAACTACCTCAGAGATTCTGGCTCTATTTACCATGTGATCAGTATTACTCGCACTGCTGCCCTGACCAAAAGGGGAAGTCCTCCTGTTCCTCTTCAAATAGCAGCTTCAAGTATTGCACCGTAGTAGTTAAAGATACGTGCAGTGTTACCAACATACTGTAAACATTCATTCTAACGTTAAATAATATTTCGCTTCATTTTTCTCCTATGTTTTTATACTGTAGAATATTTCACGTTAAGTTTGAATCTTCAAGTCTAAATCCGATGCCTTTATGCCTATTTCTATAGCTAAGGCCTCCTCTACTGCTGTGTGAGTTTCTGCTTATACAAACGTCCAGCTACTGGACCACTGTGGCTAAAATGTATATGTGATAAACAAAAGGATGGATGTGTGTTTGGCTGGATGGAAACATTCTGGAGGAATCCATCTTAGATGTGATACTCAGAACTTGTGCAAGTTGTGTCTTTTAAAACCTAACGCAAAGAAACAGCCATGACAATGTACAATTGTAACCATAACAGTGGGTACACATTTAACATTGCTGAGCAGCTGCAAGGTTGCATAAGCTGTTGCATAATGGAAGATGAAATCAGTTCAGAAGAGAGAGCGTTGAGTAACCCTCATTGGGTCATTATTTTTACTACAGTGTCACAATACAGTAAGTGCGTACAATACCAGACGGCTAATTAATTTTTTTAAAGATAGCATTGAAGTAGGGGGTCTCCGGAGCTGAACCTCGTTAGTTACAGCTCCAGGGATCGCCTGCTTCTGGAGATACTTACCTCAGAACTAGGTGCCGGTAGCTGTTCTGGCTCAGCAAGCAGGGATTTCAGGTTTGAAGCCCTGCACCACATGGGCCAATAGGGAGCCCCGCACCGATTATGTCACGGCTTCCTATTGGCCCTAGAAAATATCTGAATAGCGGCCACTACGAGATCCCTGCTTGCCGAGGAGAGCTGCTACCAGAACCTAATTCGCAGATAAGGTATCTCTGGAAGCAAGGCACCCCCTGCTTTCAGGAGAATCTTACTTCATTGGGGGTGCCGGTATCTCTCTACATTTTAAAGCTTCCACATCACGTGGGCCAATAGGATAGGTTGACATCACAGCTTCCTATTGACGTGCGGGAGCTTTAAAAGCGGTCATTGCATGACTCCTGCTAGCCAAGCGGAGTGCCTACCGGCACCCTCTACGGAAGTAAGTATCTCTAAAAGCAGGGGCCCCAGGAGCTGAAATGATCAGGGTTCAGCTCCAGAGACCTCCTGCTTCAATCTTATGTAATGTACTTACCATAAAACTCTACGATCTGCACCAAATTCTGTTTCATAATATCCATCTCTGCAGTCTTTGCCAACCAGATCATGGGGATGGGGTTTGTAAGGCTCATTTTTTGTAACCAAAGTGACCCTCACTTTGCCTTTACCGATGTAATTCATCATCTGCAAAAAATTACAAGGATAGTTTTGCTGGTATATAGAATTTACCATATATGCCGCCATTTACAGGATTAGCATACAGCCAAATTAAAATATTGGGTGGGAAGACATATATATATATATATATATATATATATATATAGCAGCCAGCTAATATTGGGTGGGAAGACATATATATATATATATATATATATATATATATATATATAGCAGCCAGCACTCCAAGCAACAAATGTAAAGGAGAGAGAGAGAGAGAGAGAGAGAGAGAGAGAGAGAGAGAGAGAGAGAGAGAGAGAGAGAGAGAGAGAGAGAGAGAGAGAGAGAGAGAGAGAGAGAGAGAGAGAGAGAGAGAGAGAGAGAGAGAGAGAGAGAGAGAGAGAGAGAGAGAGAGAGAGAGAGAGAGATCACTAGAGCTTTTAATGTAGTTATTTATGTCAGGTGACAAATGTTGTCAGTGCTCTATCCTAACCTGGGCAGACATTTGTATTATATTTATGGCTAAAATGTGTTTTTATTAATTACAGCCCTCCTTAATGGCACTTAATGATGATAAAAAAAAAAGTAGAAAATACACAACAACAAAACAACCGAGTGATATCTGTAGGTAGGGCTCACCAATTTGTTGCATTTTCACATTTATTTCAGGCGAACCTTCAGTAGAAGAATTTATATTGAATTGACAAATTCACCTCAATTTTGCTAATAAATAAATAAAAATGGCACTAATGACAGCAGCCAATGCCATCTAGTTGGTAGCTACTTTGTAAATGGCAAAAAGGTTTGCTCTGAAGAGATCAAAAATCTAGGGTCTCAAGATATTTGTCCGCTGACATCCCACCTCTGCATGGATTGCTACCTACATGAGGCTTCCGGTGTGATTTCTATTGGTAGCGAAGATAGTCGGGGTGGAACATTTGTACTGCGCACCCCGTAGGAAGACATTTGGAGAGTATTTATTTCCAACCCACAGTTAATACCGTGAGTTGGAGGGCTGTGGTTAAGGTGTCCTACTGAAGTGCCACCTACTCTGCCACTTGGGAGCAAAGAAAATGAGCAGGTGGCATTGCTGCTTTAACAGGACCTGTTGGTGAGATGGGCATACATATATATAAGTGATTGATTGGTAACTTTCTATCCATCAGTGAGTGAGCTGATCTGGACAACGCTAGAGGAAACTACAAGCATTTGGCTATGAATCATAAAGGCTTATGAAATATTTTCTGTACAGTTTAAGTACTCCCACACAGTGTATTAAAGAGCATCACTGATACCTGCGCTACCCGAAAAACAGGTGATGGGAATGATTTTGCATATCACAGTGGTGTTGCAGATCACCGTGTTTTCTCAGACAAGGCACTGCCACTCCTCTTAGTAAAATGGAGAAATAAACCACTATGAAGCACATGGACCTTAGCAAACACCAAAGTGTGACGTCAGACGCACTAAAGGCTACCGCGGGTAGTCTGTGATGCGTCTGACAACACGAGTTCTACGTAGCCCGGGGGAAGGCTGTCAGCGTACCTGCAAGACACCAAGCGCCCTTCAAATCAACAAAAAAACTTCTAAGGGTCTGTATTCCTGTTTGTAGTCATTTGTAATATTATCATAAAGGACGAATAGCAATAAGCTTTCAATATACCTAGCTTCTTCCAGCTAGTACTATATTTCCAACACTTTAACCCCTTACCAGAAACATCCCACATCTCTTCACTACTAAACAAAACTGTTAAATATATGATAAGAACATTTTTTTCATACTATTAATTATGCAGTACCTTTAGCTACACTATAGCAATAAAGCCTATTTAAACTACTGTACTGCATATAGGATACTCTACTGAAGTGGAACTTGTAGCAATAACATCAGGCAAACCCCCTAAATACTCAGTAACCTTTTACTACCTCAAATAGAAAAACAAACAGAGCTAGTTTTAAATATATAATTGTATTGTGTACATATATATATATATATATACATATATATATATATATACATATATATATATATATATACATACATATATACAGTGCTTGACAAATCACCCACAAATCTACTCGCCGAACCAAAAAATCTACTCGCCACCTAGTCCCGCCCCAACCCCGCCTTTAGTCCCGCCCCTAGTCCCGCCCCCAACCCCGCCTCTAATCCCGCCCCCAGACCCGCATTTAAAAATAACATAAATGAAATAAATTGAATAAATTCCTAGTAAGAACATTCGTTTTTGACATAAGTTTATTTATTGTATTACATTATACTACAATTAGTCCTTGTGTATAAATGTCAAATCTAGAAAAAAAGCCAGATGTGAATGACTAGTTTCCTGAACCCCTTAACCAGTGTCTGGACGTCCCCACTTCACAATATTTAAAGCAGCAATCCGGCCTGGGATCTTACCTGATCTGCAGTCCGTCAATGTCCAGGTACCCTCATTCCCGCAATGTTATACATTGGAGGGGATGTGTTCCCTACCTGTCTTCTGGGTTAGGGGGGGTTCCGATGTCTCCCGTGTGAAGCTTGAGTCAGATCTGAAAGAAAGCAGAATAGGTTATTTCGGTGTAGTGTAGGGCAGTTAAGATATACAGGGTAAATAAGATATCCAGATGCAGATTGTGAGACAGAGAGACGGAGAGAGAGGGTGAGAGAGATGGAGAGAGAGGGTGAGAGAGACAGAGAGAGAGGGTGAGAGAGACGGAGAGAGAGGGTGAGAGAGACGAAGAGAGAGGGTGAGAGAGACGGAGAGAGAGGGTGAGAGAGACGAAGAGAGAGGGTGAGAGAGACGAAGAGAGAGGGTGAGAGAGACGGAGAGAGAGGGTGAGAGAGACGGAGAGAGAGTGTGAGAGAGACGGAGAGAGTGTGAGAGAGATGGAGGGTGAGAGACAGAGAGAGGGTGACTGTGGGGGGATGGGGTGACTGGGTGGGGTAATTGGGGGTGTGGGGTGACTGGGTGGGGTGATTGGGGGTGTGGGGTGACTGGGTGGGGTGATTGATTGGGGGGTGGAGTGATTGATTGGGGGGTGGGGTGATTGGGGGGTGGGGTGATTGGGGGGGTGGGGTGATTGTGGGGGTGGGGTGATTGGGGGGGTGGGGTGATGGGATGTCTGACTTGGTGGGGATTACTGACTGTCTGACTGGGTGGGATGACTGGGCAGGGGGTGGGATGACAGACTATGACTGACTTTTGACTGACTGGGTGGGGAGGTGACTGACTTTTGACTGACTGGGTGGGGGGGGGGGGCCTGACTTTTGACTGACTGGGTGGGGGGGATGACTGACTGACTGGGTGGGGGGTGACTGGGTACCTCTGGTGTCCTACACGTTCTCTCTCTCTCATACACACACACACACACATACACACTCTCTCATACCCATACACACACTCTCTCATACCCATACACACACTCTCTCATTCCCATACACTCTCTCCCTCTCTCTCGTATACCCCTCTCTCTTTCTCCCATACCCCCTCTCTCTCTTTCTCTCTCCCATACCCCCTCTCTATCTCTCTCCCATACCCCTCTCTCTCTCTCTCTCCCATACCCCTCTCTCTCTCTCTCTGTCCCATACCCTCTCTCTCTATCTGTCCCATACCCTCTCTCTCTCTGTCCCATACCCTCTCCCTCTCTCTCTCTGTCCCATACCCTCTCTCTCTCTCTCTCCCATACCCCTCTCTCTCTCTCCCATACCTCTCTCTCTCTCTCTCTCTCTCATACCACACACACACACACACACGCACGCACGCACACACACACACACACAAACACCCTGCTACTACCTCCCGCCCCGCGTGGGCAGCTGGAGCACCGGAGGGAGGGGAGAGAGACACCCGAGCCGCGCGGGCACCAGAGGGAGGGGGGAGAGACATGAGCCGCGCGGTCACCGGAGGGATGGGGGGGAGAGACACACGAGCCGCGCGGGCACCGGAGGGAGGGGGGAGAGACACGAGCCGCGCGGTCACCGGAGGGAGGGGGGGAGAGACACCCGAGCCGCGCAGGCAGCGGGAGCAACGGAGGGAGGGGGGAGTGAAACCCGAGCCTCGCGGGCAGCGGGAGCAACAGAGGGAGGGGGGTGAAAAACCCGACCCACGCGGGCAGCACCGGAGGGAGGGGGGTGAAGCACCCGAGCCGCGCAGGCAGCGGGAGCACCGGAGGGAGGGGGGTGAAGCACCCGAGCCGCGCGGGCAGCGGGAGCACCGGAGGGAGGGGGGTGAAGCACCCGAGGCGCGCGGGCAGCGGGAGTACCGGAGGAAGGGGGGAGAAACACCAGAACAGTACAGTATATATAAATATTTATTACAGTGCATTAAATTCCCCCCCACCTCAAGCATCTGACCACAATCCTCTCCATGACCGGATCAGTGCAGGTCTTGTAAGCAGGAGGTGACACAATTATACAGGAGGATATATAGGAGGAGGAGCAGCAGACACACGCGCGCGCGCACCCCCAAACCCCCCCCCCCCCCCCACCATTACTTACCCGTGCAGAGAAGGAAGGGCGGTTTGAAGTCCTGGCAAATCCAAGCCGCGTCACAGCCAGAGGGTTTTTTTTTTTTCGAGCAGGGGATTTTGTTTTTGCAGAGCAGGGGAAAAGCTACTGGCCACGAGCCAATATCCGATCGCAGCTGGCGAGTTGGCGACCGGGTTTGTCGAGCACTGCATATATATATATATATATATATATATATATATATATATACATATATATATACATATATATATACATATACATAAACATATATATATATATATATATATATATATATATATATATATATACATATATATATATATATATATATATATATACATACATATACATAAATATATATAGCCTGGCCTTATCCCACCTATATGCGAGATGCTGAGCGCCACTACGATGACATGCTGCTCCATCCCAGTCGGGAGAAGTGCCAGCCGATTCCACCGTTGCTGCTCCACCACCAGGAGATGAGATAGCCGCCGAGTCACCCGGCCGGGTGAGCTCCAGTGATATCTTTTCCTCCTGCGTTTTAGGGAGCGGAAGGAAGCCAGAGACGCAATGCAGGCCAAAGCGCTGGTTGAAACCCGCTACCTTAAGGCCAAAGGGAGGGGCAAATTGAACTTGACCCAGGACTGTGCCATTGCTCCTCTCGGGGGAGAGTTCCCTGAACGTGACCCCTCGAGACTTTGGTGAGGCCCCCTTGTCACCGGAGTTCCCAGTCCCTGTGTCATCTGCCCCTTCTGTCCCACCCTCCCCGTTCATCACCAGTCCCGCGGTGCGCCCTTTGACCCCCAGGCCCTCTTCACCCGTGAGTCCCGCGGCTCAGATGGAACCATATGATCTATTGTCTAATATGCCTGTGACAATGTTGGAAGGGTCTGTGCAGTGGGGGGATTGTGATGATGATGGGATGGACTCAGTAAGATCCGATAATGTATTGTCTCCTGTCAGGGAGGAGGCAGAAGGAACCCCTATGTGGAAAGGTCCTATTTTCTGGGTGCTACCGGGCACCGCTACTGATCAAAGCTTGGCGAAGTTCAGCCGAGCAGCCCGAGTACTAGTAAATAGGTTCAGGAAGATGGGGTATGAGTTCCCATATCTCCCTGAGAAATTGATGTGCAGTGTGGAAGTTCACGTCTAGAGTGGGCGAAAGAGGCCATTATTACCCACCTTGGGACGTATGCGAAAGATCCCGCCTATGTGGATCTGGATAGAGCTCCCCAGTTATTAAAATTATGGATGGTGGGGAGAGATATTCACATAGACCGAGTAGAATATATCTCAGAGTTCGGCAGACGCAGGTGCTACTCAGTAAAAGTGCCTGATACTGGTAGAATGGTCGAGAAACTTGATCCTGCTCATTACTATTAATGCATTCTATACTGCTGTGTTAGTAGAAATGGTTCTGTTTAGTCAGTCACTCTATTGCCATGTATCTGTGTCCATGTAGTAAGTATGTCAGTTCTGTTAAGCTGAAGTGCATAGCAGTTATTGCATTTCAGCTCATGTAAAATTACAGGTGTTGCACAGCAAGGTAAGGGTTATACCTGCTGTAGTCCAAGCCGGGACGGTTGGAGTTTTACCAGATGGAGTATATAGCCTGGCCTTTGGCAGCTATTGCTAATTCTGGGCCTTTCCTCTGTCAGTCCTGTTAGTACAGGCAGTGGAAAGGTTAATTCCTTCACATGGCTTGCATGTAAGTTTTCAGCCTTGAATCATGTAGCAATATTCAAGGGCGGGCTTTGCAACATGAGGTATGTCAATCAAAGGGGTGGATATTGGTTGGAACGCCCCTGCTGTGTGTGGGCAAATCTGTATCCGGCTTTGTATTGTAATGATTCAAAGTTAGAGACACTCCCCGGAGATGTCCAAATTGAGACACACCTCCTAAATTAAGTTATCAGTTAGTGAAGATCAGTTAGTCTGAGAAAAGATATTGAGTAGAGCTGATAGAGAAGCCTTCTCTCCCTCTTACCCCACCTGGGTAAGGAGGGAGGGGAATTATGTTACTATGAGCAGGAAGAGAGAGAGAGAGCTGAGCAGGGCATAGGCATGCTGAGAGAAAATGTTGTGTACAGACTGTGATGCTGCTTTCCTGCAATAAAACTACAAAACATATTGCTGTGTGGATCCCTGTCTCTGGTATCTGAGGAGTGTCAGTGGGGGCCTCTCCTCTGCAGACCCCAGAGGATCCCTACTGGCTGGATGCGCTGAACACCCAGAGATAACAAAAGCAAGGTAACCTGTCCCACCACCCACTATCCCTGTCCTGGTTCTCCCCACAACATCGCGGAGCTCTCAGCCCTCCTGTTACCAGCAGGTATACAGCACCAAGACACCCGAGCGTAACCTGGAAAGGAGTGTACCCCACCCAATCTCATGTCGGGTGGGGGATAAGAGGGTTACATATATTTTTTAAATTCGCTTGTATAAACGAGGACCATTAATCACCAGCATCACTACAACATAATATTTTCTAAGGAATATAAATTCAAAGTTAAGTTTGATCATACACCCTGATATATCAGGATACATCAAAACAAACTCTCTCTCTATAGTGGGGAGTGCATCATTGATTGGATTTTCTGTCTCCCTCACGATATCTTTGAATACTTTCTACACAAATCCGAGGTAGCACCTACCTAGAACCCTCTTGCTTTTAAAGGTCAATACAATTTAGCTAAAATCTTTTAGTAGAGTGAGATTTCCTTCTTTAGACCTTATCAAACTAGTAAGCAGATACTAACATATTTATTAATGATTGTCTATTTTAGAATACAAATATGGTTCACTGGCTCAGACATTCAAATGTTATGAGTTTGCTGTGTCATTGGCAATTCTCACAAACAAAGACAAAAATTATGCAATTTATGTGAACTTTCCACCAAACGTTTACTCCTGGTCACAATCATTCATCTTCCTGGGCCACAGCTGTATTACATTTTAAATATTTAAGTTGAGATCATATAGCAACAGTACCAGTTACTTAGCCATATTTAGGTAAATGCATATGTGGCTACTTGGGCCCCAATTATATTAAATGCCACATGTGCTTGCCACTAACTTATTTGTTAATTAGAAATCTGCCCCTGGAGGCAGGAAAGGTTTTAGCATGCTCAGATCAGAATAACAAAAATGAAATCTCGATCTACAAGCCGTGTTCCTGACCACTGATAAGAAGCTAGGACCACACAGTGGTCTGGTATAACCATACATGGCGGCCCATACAGGGTCACTTATAATAGTGCAGAAGTAAGTCGTCTTGCTGCTTGAGAAGGGTACTTGCTCCCTTTGTCTCCCAGTACGGATTGGCATATCATTTTTTTCTTTTCTGTTTTAACTTTTGAAGAAAGCAAAAAAAAAAGCAATAATTATACACCTGTTACCTATGCAAAAGCAACGCTGCAAATTTTCCAGCGGTTCTTGAACTGGGTTGAAACAAGACTAGCCAGAGGAGCACTGAGTCCTCTGATGAAGCGTTAGTCCTGAAATGCATCAGCTGTAACATTGTGGCCCAACTCATTTTTCACATGTACCATTTTTATACATTTCAATACTCCTAGTATATCTTTCTTTCCTCCTCATTTTAATAGTATTCGTGGACCAGGTTCTCTGCTAACTATGTGTTCCCATTATGTATTTATCATGGCGGCAGCATAATTTCTAATCTTGTTCCACTCATGATTTCTATCTTGTCAACGTTACCTGGATGGATGGATAGGTCCGGTTATTATCAGTGCTGCGTTCTCCGAGGATGCTGCCGGCCGACCGACCTTCACATTTGTACCGAAATCTCATGCCTCTTTGCCGTGGCTGCTCGAAAATATCAATGTAGGGTTCATGTCCAGCTAAAGGAAATGAAGTCAAGTGTTATTGATTTATAAGACGTCAACATATTCTAATAACATTCTATCACGTAGATTGGAAGCTCTGTGGGGCAGGCATTCCTTTTCCTAATGTTTTATGTGTTATAATATTATGTCACGTGTATTACTGCTCTGAAGCGCTGTGTACTTGGAAGGCGCTATATAAATAAAGATATACATACAATAATATTACCAAGTTAACACATACTGACACAATAGGAAAGGAGGCAACTACATAGTTCTTATTGAAAGGGTCTCTTAGGCCGCACTCACGTTGGCAGCGTTGCTACGTGCACACGCACGTCCGGGACTCTTACCTGTGTTCCTATTCTAGTTCCTTAAGTGTTCGCGGTGCTGGAGCACGTAGACGCTGCTACATTTTGGCCCGACAAGTAAATTTGAGATTTCGGGCTGCAGTCATGTGACGTCAGGGTCACGTGAGCTGGTTCAGCCAATGAGGGTGAACCAGCTTTGTGACGCCCCCGGCACACCTCAAATCACTTCCCCAATCTCCTGCAGACTATTGCACACATCGCTGGGGCTGCAGAAGTGCGCGCGACGGCGCCCCCACCATGAGCTTGGCCTTAGTGTAGGTCTGCAGCAGTTCTAAACCCAAAAACCTTGCTGTTCCAGAGTGATTTCATTTTTTTAAAGAGTGCCTAAAGCTCTGTTCCAAGATGGCTGCATGGCATATATAGTTACATAGTATATAGTTACATAGTAGATGAGGTTGAAAAAAGACGTACGTCCATCAAGTTCAACCTATGCTAAATTTAGACAACAGATACTTTATCCTATATCTATACTTACTTATTGATCCAGAGGAAGGCAAACAAAAAACCCCATTAAGGGGAAAATTTAATTCCTTCCTGACTCCAAGAATTGGCAATCGGATTAATCCCTGGATCAACATCCTTCCCATGTATACTTATTTGGTATATCCCTGTATACCTTTCCCATCTAAAAAGATGTCCAACCTTTTTTTGAACAAATCTATTGTATCTGCCATCACAGTCTCCATGGGTAATGAATTCCACATTTTAACTGCCCTTACTGTAAAGAACCCTTTCCTTTGTTGCTGGTGAAATTTCCTTTCCTTCAACCTTAAGGGATGGCCCCAAGTCCTTTGTACTGCCCGTGGGATGAATAGTTCTTTTGAAAGCTCCTTATATTGTCCCTGAATATATTTGTATATAGTTATCATATCCCCTCTTAGACGCCTCTTTTCTAATGTAAATAAATCTAATTTAGCTAGCCTCTCCTCATAAGTTCGAATGTCCATCCCCTTTATTAATTTGGTGGCTCTTCTCTGCACTCTCTCTAGTTCCATAATGTCTTTTCTTAGGATTGGTGCCCAAAATTGTACTCCATATTCAAGGTGTGGTCTTACTAATGCTTTGTAAAGGGGCATAATTATGTTTACTTCCCTTCCATCCATTGCCCGTTTGATGCAAGATAAGATCTTGTTTGCCTTTGCAGCTACTGCATGACATTGGGCACTATTGCTAAGCCTGCTGTCTACAAGCACTCCTAAATCCTTCTCCATCAAGGATTCCCCCAATATATCTCCATTTAATTTGTAAGTCGCCTTTTTATTCTTGCATCCCAAATGCATAACCTTACATTTATCTGTATTAAACCTCATTTGCCATTTACCTGCCCACGTTTCCAGTCTCTCCAAGTCCTTCTGAAGAGAAATGACATCCTGCTCTGATTCTATTACCTTACACAATTTAGTATCATCAGGAAAGATGGAGACTTTGCTCTCGATCCCAACCTCAAGGTCATTAATAAACAAGTTAAAAAGCAGGGGTCCCAGTACCGATCCTTGAGGTACTCCACTCACGACTTTAGCCCAACCTGAAAAAGTTCCATTTATGACAACCCTCTGTTGTCTGTCCTTTAACCAGTTTTCAATCCAGGTGCATATATTATTACTGAGTCCAATTTTCTTTATTTTGTACACCAACCTCTTGTGTGGCAGGCTTCTTACCCACACTATCCCACACTCCCTATTTAAGAGGGGAATCCCTCGTAATACATTAAAAAATTAAAAAATTAAGAGATTTATTTAACGCTGAAAGACAATCCTTAGACACAATGCAACTCAATGGAAAATGAAGGGATCTCATTCATTTCCTTTCAAAACATTTGTTTGGCAATATGAACCTACAATTAGGAACAGCCATTTTATAGGTCACAGTTAGGTTGACTGGCAATTTTCAGTCTATTTAAATCTCCTAAAACAGCGGTGTGCAAACTGGGGGGCGCAAGATTATTTAGGGGGGCGCAAGATTATTTAGGGGGGTGCGGGCTGCGTGCGGGGAAACCTGGGGGCAGGCAGAGCTGTGCACGGGCGGCCAGAAGCTCTGTGCTGAGGATGCTTCTCTGCTCTGTGTCAGAGGGGGCGGGGCTTTCCTTCCCTGCACACAGACATCCCCTCCTCCTCCTGTGTTATCCGTCCCAGTTTTCAGCAGGACAGGAGCAGGCTTACAGTAGTACTTCCTCCCCCCCAGGTGAAAATCTGTGACTTATGATTTTGTGTTGTGTCTGTCTGTGTGTGTGTGTTGTGCCTGTCTGTGTGTGTGTTGTGTCTGTGTTGGTTGTGATTGAGTGTGTGGTTTTTTTGCGCACACACTCACAGCACACTGCACACACTCACAGCACACTGCACACACTCACAACACACTGCACACACTCACAACACACTGCACACACTCACAACACACTGCACACTCACAACACACTACACACACTCACAACACACTGCACACACTCACAACACACTGCACACACTCACAACACACTGCACACACGCACAACACACTGCACACACTCTGCACACACTCACAGCCACTCAGCACACACACAGCCCCCTTCCCCCCTACCTCCGGTGTCGGCTGTCTTCGAGGATTGGGGCTGAGGGGGGGAGAGGGGTCAGTGCCAGGCTGGGGTGCGGGGATCAGGAGGGGGGGGGGTTTAAAATCGGTGCTGGTTGAAGTGAGGCTGCTGGGGGAAGTGCAAGGGGAATGCTGGGGGAAGTACGGTGGCTGCCGGCCCTGTGACCTTGGGCAAGTCACTTTATTTCCCTGTGCCACAGGCACCAAAAACATAGATTGTAAGCTCCATGGGGTGGGGACTTGTGCCTGCAAAATGTCTCTGTAAAGCGCTACGTAAAACTAGCAGCGCTATACAAGAACATGCTATTATTATTATTATTATTAAATCTCCTAAAAATTCTGGTATGCTGGAATATCTACTTAATGGGTGGCTCTCAAGGACTAGACAGCTGAAGGAGTGGCTCAGTTAGTAAAGACACTGATTCAGAGAACAATGACAGACTTTGAGTCAGGGCAGACTGGTTCAATTCCTAGAATCAGCTCCTTGTGACATTGGCAAGTCACCTTAACTCCCTGCGCCTTAGGCACCAAAACAATAGGTTGTAAGCTCTTTGGGGCAGGGACTTGTCTGTAAAAAAATAATCTATGTACAGCACTACATACACTACAATCAGTGTTACATTAAAAAAAAAACTATTATTATACAATATAAAAAAAAAAGGAAACCATTTTCTTACCCAGAAGAGTGTTCTGCAGTCGTCTGTGATGATTTTGCACTGTGGAAAAGAAGAATGTGATTAGAACAATGAGAATGGAAATGAATGAATTTATTGTTTCAATACAACCTATTTGCCCCTTTCAGATGACAAAATGATTGGCATGTTGTATTGTATTGTATGTCTTTATTTATATAGCGCCATTAATGTACATAGCGCTTCACAGTAGTACTACACGGGGTAATCAAATAAATAACAGATAATATAAATAACAGATCATGGGAATAAGTGCTTCAGACATAAAAGTAACATTAAGGAAAAGGAGTCCCTGCTCCGAGGAGCTTACAGTCTAATTGGTTGGTAGGGAGAACGTACAGAGACAGTGGGAGGGAAAATGTTTTGGATCACACATTAGAAAACTAGAAACATTTTAGCATAGATATGATATAGAAGCTAAAATATTTCCCATACTGGTTAAGCACGGTCACTGAGAATGTTTCAATGGAACATTGCCACATATTACGACACTTTAATAATAAGTTGTGGATAGGTACAGATCGGTGCCGTGGCCGCTCACGGTAATGCGACCGCGGTAGTCGTGGCACCGAAGGATTAATGCTGCGGGGGTCCCATTGAGAAGCATGAACCCCCACATAGTGATCGCAGCAAATCCTGTCCCTGGGGTCGCGGACCTTTGCTTGTTCGTCCACGGCGGTGGGGACTGCAAGTGTTGCTACACATGTACAATTGCATTTGCAGATCTCGGGGTTGGAAACAGAAAAAGGGGGAGCAAGGGATTAAAACACTCTGGCTGGAGAAACTGAACGTAGGGCAAGCCCCAAAGAAGGCAGTGCCTCTATAGGGGGGAGTGGTGGGGGGGGGATATAATATGATAGTATAATACTCACACGGCCCAGTGTAAGTACAGATGATTAAATTGTAACTGTGCGGTTTCCCAAACCCATCCAAACCGATAACAGGTAGTAGGTGCTGGTGTGCAATCACGAGCAAGGGACCCCTCTGCGGTGCCCGTAGTCGACCCGGTTCCTCCCCAATAAGGCAATAAGGGTGGGTAGAGCAAGATATCAGCACAAAAACACAATCGTATAGTGGGAGTATAAATGCTCACATATACAGCCTCCAGAGGGCGGGAAAGGGGAATAGGAAATAATGATTCAATAATCAAATACTGATTAAATACTTACACGGCCCAGTGTAAGTACAAATGATGAAATGGTATCTGTGGGGTGTATAGACCCGTCCACAATGGCAACCGGATAATTCGATAAAGATATCGGCTCACGAGCAGAGTATCTGCAGGGAATCCCCGTCGTGATGCCCATGATCAACCCGATTCCTCCTCAATATGGCAGTATGGAGTGAGTGAGGCAAAGTGTCGGCACACAGTTCAAAACAAAACAAAAAACTCACAAAGCGCTCACATAGATCAAAGTCCCAGGTACACTAACGCAGCAAGGTGAGGTGTCCTGTCGCAGATGACCCTGTCTCCGCGTCCGGAGTGCAGGGAGATGGGAACTCTTGGTTCAACTGCGATCGTGACTGCTTCACACTAACTACGGAAGCCTCCGTAGGTCAAAAACAAACAAGAGCAATGCGTTTCGCCGATGAACGGCTTCCTCAGGCTCATAAAGTCTTGGTATAGATCTCGGTGTTGGAATTAATACCGAAGAACAAAATAGGACTGTGAGTTAGGACTACAGATGCGCAAAAACCTTCACTTAGGTTTGTGAATGTGGCAAACTTCAATCTTTAAGCTACTTCAATCAGCTCCGGAGGATTCTCCAACAGATCTCCTGGCAGAAAGCCAGGAGATCTGTTGGAGAATCCTCCGGAGCTGACACTGGCTCAGGGGAACCCCGAGGAGAGGCAACAGCCGAAGAAATCTGATCCGGAGATAGAGGAAAACGGGGCCGTTGTTTATGTGCTACTGTCTGTTAGCCCTATATGGGGTTAATACCAATCATCCAATTAACCAATCAGGACTTTGGACTGATGGTATATATACCATAGAGACTATTAGACAAGCACATCCCTTGAAGAAGTACGCGCATGCGTACGAAACGCGTCGGGAAGTTTCAAGGTTTTAGAGTGTTCCAGTGTGGTGAAGTCTGCAGTTCCATAGGAGAAATCTGCAGTCTCCAATAAGTGCTTAAAATCGAGGTGCGGCGACATTGCGGCTGCTGAGGAGGACTGGAGGACTGGAGTCCTGTGAGCCGGTGGAGAAATTACAACGGAGGAGACGTCACGTCCGCCCAGAGGCTTCGTCATCTGAGTCATCCCAGTCACGTGGAGACGCCAGCCCAAGTGCTCCGGTCGCCATCTTGAGAGCCCAGCTGCACGCATCAGATCGTTGCCTGTACCCTTCTAGCATCTTGTGAGTAGGGTTGTAATTTTACCCCTCCGGATGCGGTTTATGCACTTTCCACACCAATAAATATGCTTTTTATTAATATTTAGGCCGTGCTAGTGTTTCATGTTTGTATGTCTTGTATGTTTTATTGTTAGCATCTGTGCAATCCCCCCTTTGTGTTGATTTACTGCACTATTATTTGTTTTTCTCTTCTTTTTCCACATATGCACTGCTGAGGTGAGAATCATCACTATTCATCATCCCAAGGACTGTATTTGGACTGTCACACCTTTCATTGGTCTGGTATTTACCCCTCTCTGGCGCCGGTTAACCCCTTTTTTTCATTTGTCACCCTGACTGGTTGTACCACCAGTCTTTCACCTGGCTGCCTGAACATTTATTTGATTTTATTTAATATTATTAGCGCTGTTTTGCACCTGTTCTTTTTTTCTTAAATTGAAGGCTATCACATTTCGAAATAAAAAGGATTATATTTGTGAGAGTCGCAAATGATAAATTCAATTGCAGGAAACATTGTTGTATTGGTGGGATGTTACAGGGTTTTCTGCGCTGTTTTCGATACCTGTTTTAACTATTAGGTTTAAGAAAGCCTAACTCCAAGCTACAGTCAATGAGAAATATCACTAATATGAATATAGAATGCACATTGCTCTTCCTAAGGCCGTACACTTAAATGGGGAACACTGCAGTGATAGCAAAGTTGCCGTTATGAGCACAGCATATCAGGAACACAGCACTGCTATAGGCTAAGGCTCCGCTCCCTCAGTCAGTGAGAAATATCACTAATATGAATATAGAATGCACATTGCTCTTCCTAAGGCCGTAGACTTAAATGGGGAACACTGCAGTGATAGCAAAGTTGCCGTTATGAGCACAGCAAATCAGGTACACAGCACTGCTTAAGAAACTGAACAGTGGCCTATCATAGGGAAACCAGGAAACCAAAAATCACTTTGATCTGAGATCTTACGTCAAACAGAACCTTGTTGTTACAGTGTATAATTAAAAGGAGCACTACTCCCTGCTGTTTGTTTTATACATGAATGGTAAGTGTGGAATACCCAGAGCCGAAACGTGTGGAATGCCCCTTTGGGAGCCACAAGGAAAAAGGACGAGACAGACCAGAGTTAATTTAAGAAGTTCCCTTTTCTTGGAACGGTTTCGATTCAACACAAACGCGTACTGAAAAAAAACTATTTGAAAAACGAGAAACACCCTAACATATATATTATTTATCAAAACATTCCTGTTCTGGTAATCTATAAACCAAATCCGATGTGCTTTTTGACTCATATTGACCAAGCCGTGCTGTGTCATAAGATAACTTCCGACGCTAGAGGACATATTCCTACCCACTCAAAGTGTCTCCCAGCCCTGGAAGGTATCTTAAGGAATAGCACTGCATAATAAATATGGGCCCTTCTGTTTACTTGTTACCTTAGTGAATGTATGTGGGTTGCAATATACACAAATACATCATCAACGTTTCATTCCAGAGTCGGTGACAACACACTTGCTAATTCATTCACAAAACAGAAGCAGCTGTGCAATGCTTGGTATGCTTATGCACTTCAATACCTTACTGTGCAGAATACAGGCATACCCCGGTTTAAGGACACTCACTTTAAGTACACTCGCGAGTAAGGACATATCGCCCAATAGGCAAACGGCAGCTCGCGCATGCGCCTGTCAGCACGTCCTGAACAGCAATACCGGCTCCCTACCTGCACTGAAGCTGTGCGCAAGCGGGGAGACTATAGAGCCTGTTACAAATGCGTTATTTACATCAGTTATGCACGTATATGACGATTACAGTACAGTACATGCATCGATAAGTGGGAAAAAGGTAGAACTTCACTTTAAGTACATTTTCACTTTACATACATGCTATGGTCCCATTGTGTACGTTAATGTGGGGTATGCCTGTATATTACTAACAACTCGTGACTAAGACCCTAAATGGGAGGACGTTAGAAAAAAAAAAACATGCTTAGAATAACTATAATTGGCGTATGGATCAAAGCTGTGTGTTTTTTAAATAATTATTATTTTGTTAGATAAGTGAAATGTACCATTCATATTTGTAATTCTTTAGTTTTTTTTTATAGGAGTATAAAAAAAAAATCAACCCATTTGAGAGGCACCTTTAATAAAACATAGTAAAAAGCCAATTATTTTAAAGCTGCATATACTGTATCCATACTTAGCTTTGTTCTTATGACAGTGTAAGGAGTCACTGGCATACATTTCAGTATAAATAAAAATGTAAGGGATCGGAACGTCAGACTATGAATACCCCACCATAGTGAGATTACAATTCAATCGCCTTTTTTACTAAATCATGTTAGCTACTGTAGCCAGGCTTTAGTGACACCATTTAGTGGTGAAATAATGTTACTCTCATTCATTTAAATGAAACTGAACGCTTCTCCAGCCCTGGTATGCAGTTACGTGGCATATTTAATAAGGCCTTACAGGGAGCATGCATAATAAGTGCACTAGGGATTTTAATATATGGCATTAAAGGGACAACCCTATCTGGCACTAAGGTGAACTAATGGAAGTAATATTTAATCGGGGGGGCGGGGGGGGGTTAATGTTTATGTTAATGCTAGCTTGGAGGGATTTTATCATCTCTTTTTAGTCTCCTGCGCAATACTGTTTGTGGAACCTTGTATGCGTGTTAAAGCTCACTAATGATGGGCGATACTTTCCAAAATGCCGTCAAACTTTTTAACAGTTTTTTCACCGACTTTGATTCTTGGCAAACTGGAAATTGCATATTTCCCCATCAATTCACAGTTTCGCCAATGAATGGCAGCCCACTAAGAGTTTGCAAGCGATTCGTCCATTCTCTCCCTCTCCTCTCCAGCAATAGCCCCATTTAAGGTTCTGGCTGGGAGTCAGTACATGGAAATACATATTAACCTAACGCTTTGCAAATTACTTGCAGACTCTGGCTGAGTCGCGCCTTCTTTATCGAATGGAAAAGGACGGATTTCACGTGGTATCCCACTGAGATGTAATACATGCAAATTCGCTGTAGTGTGTCTTTGTGGGAACAATTTAACAAGGAATGCAGTCTAACTAGTAATGGCTACATTTTGCAACAATGCCACTAACCAGTTTGTGATGTCTTAACCGTTTCAGTGCAGGACAAGCCTACAGTACAACTCAGGGTTGCCACCATTCCAGGCTTGACCCGGAGACTACGGGTTTCGGACGCATATCTCTGGGCTACGGGTTTACCTGGGTAAATGTCTAGGTTGTTTCGGCATTTCCCGGCATTTCCCGGCATCTCCCCCTGCAACCCCCGCCGCGTTGCCTTGACAACGGGACACTACATGATGTCACGGAGTGACGCAATGTCAAGTTGCCTTGACAACGTGGCATCGCGTGACGTCTCAGCACCACAAGGTGCCCCGTTGTCATGCCAACTTGACACCGTGACATAACGTAGCGTCCCGTTGCCATGACAACGTGGCACCATTTGACGCTGTGAGCCATGTAAAAAAAAAAAACAATTATCTACGGGTTAGCCTTCAATAAAAGGTGGCAACCGTGAGTACAACACTGTGGAAAGAGTCGTAGGCCTCACCAGTGGTGGAGAGTTAAACAGTCTTTCCCCATAAGCAGCGCCGAATCTGTTGTGTGGAGGAAGTGGAAACGCGCTGTTTTGAAGTGGTTATCTAGTTCCACAGTAATGTACCAAAATGTACAACAAGTTTTACCTTACAGGCGTTATTTTTCTCAGGTTTTTACATGGCAGAATTACAATACATAACAGCGAAGGATGTGAACCAAACACACTGGCAAACAATCATGAAACATCCCGCCAGATCTGACGGCAACTGCCATTAACGTCCACATCGAGGCTTCCTGACTCCGGGTCATTGGGTATACTGACTGATCAGTCTGAAGTTGACGTTATCATTCTATTAGGCTGCGCTTATAGTGACGGCAACGGTCAGGCGACGGTCGCTGGAAAATCAAATAGAGATGACTTCCAGCGATCGTGACCAATCCGTTGCACCGCGCTTACTATAAGCGCATGCGACGGCAGCAATTCATTTGTTTTGCCGCGACATCGCTTCGCTGTCGCCGGCACAATAAGCGCAGCCTTAGGGATATGCCAAACTATTGCACATTGTCTTTTGCAAAACATGTCTTGCCAATCCCCACCCCAAAAAATGGCTACATTTCCACAAACTTTGCAAAAAAACTACAACATTCTCCAGCCTCTCCTATATATGCAATGTTGGTTTGGAAGTGCAAATAATTGCTCAGGTAATCTCAGTGTTTCGCCTGTTGATTTCTCTGAGACGGCAAATCACTTTATGAGATTCTTAATCTAATTTTATAATGATGTGGACTAATACATGTTACCTGCCTGCTTTTACACGTCATGCTTTCTGAGAGTAAACAGAAGAATATTTTCTGCCAGTAATCTTTATCTGGTTAATCCTCTTTGGCACCGATTGTTTGAAATGGGAAATGAACAGGTATATTGTTCTGTTTTAGCTGTTTGCTCGAAATGTGTGTGTGTGTGTGTGTGTGTGTGTGTGTGTGTGTGTGTGTGTGTGTGTGTGTGTGTGTGTGTGTGTGTGTGTGTGTGTGTCTGTGTGTGTGTGTGTGTGTGTATGTGTGTGTGTGTGTGTGTGTGTGTGTGTGTTGCATAACGTTAGATCTCAAACACGCAATTCATTAGTGAGGGTCAAATTGAACAGCCATTTTAAATCGGCATGCTAAATTGTAAATTGCTGATATAGGTGGCGAACCAGGATTTATAATTATCATCAATTGACAAGTGTCATTGAAAACACAAACAGGTACTTTTTGTTGTTTTTAATCATTAGTCTAATAGAAAAAGAGGCATTCCAAGCGGTAGAACACATAATATTTAGGGGGTAATTCTATATTGTCTGATGGGGCCATTTGGGCCATTTTCGGACAAAAACCCCAATTCACCGTAATAGGGATTTTCCTCTGAAAACATCCCAAATGGCCACTTTGGACAATAAAGAATTACCAGTAAACATTCAAAATCCTCAATGGCTCAAATGCCTTCCAGCGCTGCAGGAAGGACCTCTGGCAGCAAAACAGGTCAAATTAAGTCACATCAAATTACAAATGCAGAGATGCTATAACAAGAGGAAAACGTGTCCAAGATCCTGTTATCTCTGCATACAGTAGCCAGTGAAACTAGACTGCAATAGCTTGTTTTGGTTCTGTAAATACTACTATATTGTAAAGTCTGTGGAATCTAAGCACTGCATTAACAATGTGCTAAAATCATATATTAATATATGATTAATAATCATATAGTATCTCTAACTGTCCATGGAATGTCTGCAAATTTAATGTTACATACTTAAATAGTTACATAGTAGATGAGATTGAAAAAGACGTACATCCATCACGTTCAACCTATGCTAAATTTAGACAACAGATACTTTATCCTATATTTGTATTTACAGTATATTGATCCAGAGGAAGTAAAAAAAAAAAAAAAACCTAGTGAAATATCATCCAATGATATCTTATAAGGGGAAAAATAAATTCCTTCCCGACTCCAAATATTGGCAAACAGATTACTGTTAACCATTTATTGCCATCATAACTCTGTGCCCAGGACATACTTGAAAACGAAAGGTAGCTCTCAATGTATTATTTCCTGGTAAAACATTTTATAAATAAAAGAACACAGAGAATACAAACCTTTGTCATCTAAATCCTGAATAGTAATCGCCTAAGAATTACTAGAAATCCCAACCAGCAACAGCTGCTGACATTGAAATAAATGTGAGCATTGAGTAGAAACTAAACAAAACTAAATGAGTAATGATCGCTTCAGAAGATGACATCGCCTGACTATTAAATCCCTGGATGGGTAACTTTATTAAGGAAATGCCTTGTATTTCAATGTCTATAACCTAATCATTACCCACAGGTTATAAAGGGCAAGGTGCAGCGGTGATAGAGACTGCAAGGACATGGTAACCGATGTATGCAAATTACAGAGAGAAAACACCTTACACTAATATGAACCCCAATATGAACCCCAATCTCAGGAGAGAGTCGTGAATGTTCAGCATTGGATGAAATGATTAAGCAATTTAAATTATAATATTAATAATAAGTGTAGCCCTGTTTCCTTCTGAATACAGTATACCACCAATGCTGTCTAACCTGTTGGCTCGCAGGGCCCAGACTCTGCCACGGAGAGCCTGGGGCAATATATATATATATGTAGGGGTAATCTCTTACCAGGTGCAGCGCCTCCACCTGCGATGGCTCCCAGCCGAGCGGGAGTTGTTCCTCACAGTACTACTCACACAGCATGTAAAAGAAACAGTAGCTTTACTAGCGGTAACCATAACCATGCATATATCATCTCTATAAATGTTACTCTTCAATGAGACACAATAACTAACGCGTCTCGCAGGACGCGACCCTTCACCGTGTTCCCACACTGTGTCCAAACCCCACACCATAAACCCCCAAGGTGAATGTATGTGTTTGACTGCGCAGCCACTAATATGGACAATGTTATAGTTGGTCCACTTTATTGGATGTTACCAGCGCTCAGGCCCGCAGATGGTCTTCACAAAGGTTCCAACGATGTGGGGCTGTCTGTGATGTCCTCCGGGGCGATTCCACCCGGCGACTGATGGTGTTCCTGGAGAGGTCTGGTCCCAAACCTCTGGACTGCAGCTGTGACAGTCTCTGTATCCCTAGCTCCCCACACTAACGTGACAGGTTCCTATTCTAGGGCCTGTCCCTATATTAACTAGACTTGACTGGGGACTCAGGGCCTATCTGGGCCTGGGGTATGCGGGCCTAGTGTAGAGGCTACTTGCCTCTCTACACACTGAGCTCCTACTTCTTCCCCTTCCCGGTCTTCTCTGACTAGCGTGCTCCCCTGCGCAACCTCCTACCTCTTCCTGCAGACTTCCTATCGCCCTATTGGCTCCCTGGCGTCACCTGGTCTGGCTGAGGCTCACGGGACTTGTAGTCTCTGGTCCTGGGCCCCTTCTGATTGGCCCGTGCTTCGCGCGCTACAGCAGCCACTTCTGCTCATGCGCAACCTCTCGTCTGACGCCGTCGCCTCTGTCAAGTACTGATGGCGGCGCCCTGACCGCTCGGGCCGCCGCTGAGCCTCCGGTGTACCAGAGCGCTCCCTGCACGCTCTGCAACCTTCCCTTATTCTCCCATTACAGCGGAGATGAGGGTAAGCCTGGGGGACCTGGCTACATAAGCTAATAGAAAATAGAGAAAATAAATCAGAATACATAATGAGGAGTAGGGATTTGTGAAGATGTCCTGGTTTAACAAAATTAGTAAAATATTTCTAAAATAATAATGTTCAAGAATAAAATCTGCAGCTTCTGCCCTTTGCGGCTTCAACATTTTGATGATTTGTTTTTCTGGAAACTGAGGTTAGTACCAAGGTTTAGAAACTAGTCTTCAGATATTGGATTCTGCATCTTCCTTGACCCAGGTTTAGCCGGGTACACGGATTAATGCAGTAAGCAATATCTCTTGGGCAGTGGTGCCCAATAGGGATGGGCGGAACTGTCAAACCCTGTTTCCTGGACATTCCATTCAAACTCCGTTCCACGGTGTAAAATCCGGTGACTAACCAGTTTCAATCCCTACGGATTAATCCAAAACCACTATTGGAAACAATTCGGACGGATTTTTAAGAATCCGATCCACGGATTGTAAAATCCATTGTCGACTAATCCGCAGAGAGAGAGAGAGATCCCACGGATTTGAGTGCAGATATTTAATAATCCTATTAAATAGAATAATTATTCTGGGCTGTTTGCTTGCAGACTACGGCTTTCGCTACAAAGTGGGGCTACGGGTTTAAAATCTCAAAGTGCGCAAACTGGGGGGGGAGGGGCGGCGGTGGCGGGAGAAGAGGACTGAGGAGCGCCAGAGCGGCACAGGGCGGAGCCATTTTGACAGGAGCATGTAGGGACAGATACCATCGCTAGAGAAGGTAAGACATTTAAATATATAAGTTTAATAAACTTTATTTTAACTTTAAAAAAAAAAAAGTCTCTCGGTTATTATTCAGCAGAAGGTGGCAACCCTGGTCCCAAAACATTTCATTTGGGGGGCCCAGTTTAAAAAGAAGATTGGAAAGTGCTGCTCAAGGATATTCATGTAATAAAGTGGTGCACAGTCAGGGCAGCTTAACTGTATGACATGTGACAATGCAGTGAATTAGGCAGGACTGGGACATGTACAACGCACTCGCAAACGCTTATCGGTATTTTATCTTTGCTGGACAAAAAAAGTGAAATGACCTAGAAATATTACCATGCGAATTTATACTACTGAAGAACCGATTTTAAACGGCCAAAACGCACCGAATCGAATTCACACGTGCCAGATAATGTTACCACACCTCCACAAACAGAGTCTATCATTTTACTGCACATAAGTTCTACAGTGTTTGCAATACCAATGTATGTGTTCAGACACCCTTAGGCCCTTATTTAACCAGGTTCACTCGACTCACAACAATGAGACAATATTCCAAACCTAACGCTGTGATTCATTTATTAAGTTGCCTGTTCCTCCCAGCAACAATTGTTTATGCTTTGTTTCCCCAATTCTGTATTCAGTGCACAGAATTAACTCAGAATCAAGCTTAACAGGTTTTTGGGCTGTCAAAAATAACAATTAACCCTTTCACAACCACGTAGTGTGTGGGATAGTGATCACGTGGTCTTGACGGCCACAAGAGTGCCAGCCCTTGTGACGTTTGGGAAATATAATAAGGGCCCCTCGAAGGGTTAAATATCTATTTGTAAGGAATGTACTTGGTGTAATATATGAATGGTAAGTATGCTCTGAAGCTGTATTTTCTGTGCTGGAGAAGAATTCAGCTCTACTTAAAGGAACGGGGAGTACAATCTAATTTTGGCTTTTTTTTAAATATTCCGTTCTGCGTGTCCCTGTCCTCCCCCCTTAGTACAGGGCCAGCCCTTCAGGTTTATAAACTCTGACCTAAGACATTCTGAAATAATAATATATCTAGATCAGTAGTTGTCAACTCTAGCCCTCAAGGGCCACCAACAGGTTAGGTTTTAAGGATATCCCTGCTTCAGCACAGATGGCTCAATTGGTGGCTCAGTCAGTGACTGATATATACAGCCACAGCAGTCATGTAAAACCCCATCAAATACTTTTTGGACACTTCAGGTGTGCACACGGTTAGAAATAATATTTTGACAAGCAGGTACATTTGTAATACTGATTTCATAAGGTCAGTCAGTGCAGTCTAAATGAGCAGCACAGATCAGAATTCAGACACAACGCACAAGGAATCATGAAACACCTTTACATTTCTATTTTGTTTTGCAATGTAACGTAATTACAGTAGGGCCCCGCTCATACAGTGGGTTTCGTTCCAGGGTGCCGCCGGCAAGCGAAAATCGCCGAAAAGTGGAACATAGCATTTGCTATGTCCACCGACGATTTTCCATGTCTCCTACCCCTTCTGCGCTTGTGCAGACTCGGCAGTCCCCCTTCTGCGCATGCGCGAACTTGGCCGCTCCCCCTTCTGCGCATGCACGGACATTACGCCCCCTTCTCGTATTGGCGGATCACCGAGAAGCGAAACACTAGGAGCGGGCCCCTACAGTACTACAAAAATGTATCTGTGCCCTCCTGATACACGATGAGCAATGCTGCCGCTTTTTAAAATGATTATTATAACAAATGTCGTGCCCTTTAAAATCGAGAGTTTTTATTGGCACTTTATTTATCGCACACTAGTGGCATGTTCAGTGTGTTCTCTTGTGGGCTGCTGCAAAGGTCACACATAACCATATCCTCTGCACATAGTACCGTAGGCGGATGTGTGAGAACTAATAATAATGACATCATTAGCCGACAGGAAAAGCAGCAATGCAGGATTGAGGAGACAGTGTTTGCTCACCTGAAAAATGAACATGGTGCATTGTTAAAGGGGCTAAGATCTCTATGCAATGTCCGTCTCCCACAGCTCCTATCTCAAACCTGCAGCGCATCACCAGGTCCGGAATGGTGATTATGTGTAGTGAGTGCCTCAATTCCAAAGTGCGGGGAGACATGCTCAGGCGAGGAGAATCCTGCGTGTGCAGCCAATGCTGCTGCACAGACAAACAATTTCTTCCCAGTGCAGCTCTCCTCCAAGACAGAGATACAAAGTAGAGCTCTACTCACAAGTTCATAATGCAATTCTCCCTTTAATGTGACAGCCAAGAACTGTGAAATAACAACGTTTTGGGTCCCATATGGACCTTTCATCAGGTGTGCCTCAGCCTCCCTTGTTTGGGGTTTCTAGAGTTATTTCTTGTTATTTTTTTTTTAAATTTAAAAAGCAGTGCTTGTTTCCAGTGCATGACAAATTAATATTTTAGTGGAGATAAAATGACATAAGAATACACATTAAAATACTTGGAATCAAACTTGACAGGCAAAACTAAACTGCAAAGTATTTAAAAGCTTACGTAAAAGGCTGGAAACAATGCTGAATGCAGAGCTATGGTGATATGTTTCATATCCGTAGAACGAACAACTGGAAAACTATTAGCGCACTGTAGCAACTGGGTTTTCAGATTCGATGAGCAACAGCAGTTCTGCAGATCGTGTGGCTTAGCAGGAAAAGGAGGAGGAGGTAACGCAGACAGATACACAGAACTAGAGTTGTGCAATTTATTTATTTTTAAAGTCTAATATTTGCCAAAAAGTGTCAGTGAAAATGTACATTCAAGCATGTTCGCCATTTCCTGTGAATGTTCACAACTCTTGTCAAACCTAAACGAATATGAGCTAGAACCAGTTCAGCATCCATTCCTGTTTGCAGTGCTGAAATTAATCTAATCCCTCTCTCATGGTGGCTGGAACAGCAGGGGAGCCCTGCTTCGCTCAGGAAGGCTGAGACCTGTTGTTCAGTACAATCCTCCTCACAGTCACTGGGCAATGTCATTATTAATCAGCCTTGTCATTAACGAGGCGGGAACTGTACTGACTTCTGCTACTAACAGAGCACTTCCTCAACCTTTTATCTTTATGTTATTAAGGGGCCAGATTAGAAAATATTAAGGAGTAGAGGGGCCGCAATTGTATTGCAATGTAATTTTAGATACATTTAAAGACTTAAAATTATTATATTACATGTTTGCAAGCATTCATAACATCTATACCATATATATTTACATTACCTTAACTCACGGGTGCACAAACTTTTCTGTTTGCGCCCCCCTCTTACCGGCTCTGGCGGCGTCATAACGTTGCGTTGCCATTTGACGCCGCGTTATCCTGGTGACGCGTTGCCTGAGAGCAGGTAAGAGAGACGTACAGAGGCCTCGCGCCTCCCCCTGGCATTTAATTTAAATGTTGTGGGGAAGAGTGCGGAGCCTCTGTAAGCGCCGCACCCCTCCCCTCCCCCCAGGAAATTGCGCGCCCCTGCGTTAATTCACAAATGAGTTTCAGTGTGAAAAATTGCACTTAGCTGCCTAAGCAAGTAGTATAAAATAAGCAGGAGCAGAGAGTCAGAGGACCACATCAAATGAAGAGACCTGCAATATACCATGATGTCAAACATTATAGTTTCTATTAAGAATGGTCAAACTTCAGAACAAACACTCTAATCTGGGCAAAATTCCAGCCCAAATCCAAGAAAGGCTCATCCTCTGATTGAGGTTTTGCCCAAACGTATAAACAAAAATCCATTATTTTTTGCAAAACCAAAAAACAATTGAGTTTCGTCAATACCAAAACGAAAAAAAAAAACCGTCAAACCAAAACACCAGGGAAATTGCCCATCCTTAGTTATTTGGGGAGTGCTCTTGGCAGGGCTGGAGAAATCCACACGTTCACTCATCCGCGACTAGTGTGAAATCAAGGCAGGCGAATAATTTATTTATTTATAAAATGTTTTACCAGGAAGAAATACATTGAGAGTTACCTCTCGTTTTCAAGTATGTCCTGGGCACAGAGTTAAGACAAATAGTACATGGTTACAAGTACAGTTACATAAATGAACAGGGTATACATTATATACAAGACATTGTATGCACAGTTAAAGAAAATATATATTATGAGTGTATGAAACAGTTACAGACCAGATTAAAATGTGAGACAGTCTTAGAGTTGAAAGAACTTAAACTGGTGGTGGATGTGAGAGTCCCTGGTAGATGAGATTGGGATGCAGGCTCCTCTTCATGAGGTCGGCTTAAAGACCCGGAACTGCAGACTGTCTGAGGGCAGCGTGAATGTCACTCACTGCCAGAGCCTCGATACTTGCGACCCACAATGTCTTGCGTTTTCCACTACGGTCCGTCTCTTTAAGTGCAAGGCATTGTGGGGCGCAAGTATCGAGGCTTCGGCAGTGAGTGACAGGCACGCTGCCTTCACACAACCTGCAGCACCGCGCATTTAAGCTGTGCAGTCCAGAGAAAAGGAGACTGTGTGGGTATGAAGGGGGGAAGGAGGATCTGTGTGAGTATGAAGGGGTGGGAGGATTTGTGTGGGCATGAAGGGGGTGGGAGGATCTGTGTGAGTATGAAGGGGGTGGGAGGATCTGTGTGGGTATGAAGGGGGGAAGGACGATCTGTGTGGGCATGGAGGGGTGGGAGGATCTGTGTGAGTATGAAGGGGGATCTGTGTGGGTATGAAGGGGGATCTGTGGGTATAGAGGTGAGATCTGCATGGGTATGGAGGGAGATCTGTGTGGGTATGGAGGAGGGGGTATTTGTGTGGGTATAGAGGTGAGATCTGCATGGGTATGGAGGGAGATCTGTGTGGGTATGGAGGAGGGGGTATTTGTGTGGGTATAGAGGTGAGATCTGCATGGGTATGGAGGGAGATCTGTGTGGGTATAGAGGGGGTGGGATCTGTGTGGGTATAGAGGGGGTGGGATCTGTGTGGGTATAGAGGGGGTGGGATCTGTGTGGGTATAGAGGGGGTGGGATCTATGTGGGTATGGAGGGGGTGGGATCTGTGTGGGTATGGAGGGGGTATCTGTGTGGGTATGGAGGGGGTGGGATCTGTGTGGGTATGGAGGGGGTATCTGTGTGGGTATGGAGGGGGTATCTGTGTGGGTATGGAGGGAGTATCTGTGTGGGTATGGAGGGGGTATCTGTGTGGGTATGGAGGGGGTATCTGGGTGGGTATGGAGGGGGTATCTGTGTGGGTATGGAGGGGGTATCTGTGTGGGTATGGAGGGGGTATCTGTGTGGGTATGGAGGGGGTATCTGTGTGGGTATGGAGGGGGTATCTGCATGGGTATGGAGGGAGATCTGTGTGGGTATGGAGATGGGGATCTGTGTGGGTATGGAGATGGGGGGGATCTGTGTGGGTATGGAGATGGGGGGGATCTGTGTGGATATAGAGGGGGTATCTGCGTTGGTATGGAAGGTGGATCTGTGTGGGTATGGAGATGGGGGATTTGCCTGGGTATGGAGGGGGGATTTGTGTGGGTCTAGAGGGGGGGGATCTGTGTGGGTATAGAGGGGGGATCTGTGTGGGTATAGAGGGGGGATCTGTGTGGGTATAGAGGGGGGATCTGTGTGGGTATAGAGGGGGGATCTGTGTGGGTATAGAGGGGGGATCTGTGTGGGTATAGATTGGGGATCTGTGTGGGTATAGAGGGGAAATCTGTGTGGGTATAGAGGGGGGGATCTGTGTGTGTATACAGGTGGGGACGGTCTGGTAAAAGGGGGGGGGGCGGTGTGGGAATGATGAGGGGGACGACAGGTGAATGTTAGTGTTTAAAATACAAATACAATTTCACAACTCAACGAATAAATGAGGGACATCAATTGGTTAATTTAGGGTTTTAGGCATTAAGTGTAAGAAGTTGGGATTTACATTGCTATTTGTATTATTTTGGGGCTCTCATTGACTGTCAGTAACACTGGGAATAAATGATATCCCCAATTTACAAGCAATCTGTCTGTAAAATGTTTCCCTTAGGCAAGTATACATATTACGGCTGATAGAAATAACAATTTGTAAAGAAAACTGTTTGTGATTGGCAAACCACGACTCCACAAAAATACTTCATGCACTTCCTCTTCTGTATCATGTGATGTCAAACATCTAGTAAAACATATATACAAGAACCAGGAAGTCAACTTCTGTGCTGAAAAACTCCGGTGTAACCAATGTACCAGAAATATACTATACATTTCAATATGAAAGTGGATGCTTAGTACAGGAATGGCCAACTCCAGTCCCTAAGGGCAACCTCCAGTTCAGGTTTTCAGGATACCCCTGTGTCAGCACAGGTGGATCACTGACTGTCATTATTTGATATGTTCTGTATCACTTAAAGGAATCAGGCTGTGGCCAGCAACTCTGATCTGAGGATCTTTCAACAAAATCATACATATGTAGCCATGCTGTAAAATGGTCTGCAGTTTTCTCCCCTGCTGGCAGTAAACCTGGTTACAGGGATGCCAGCAGTAATCATGGAGGTTTGCCCTCACACCCTGGTGAGGTGCCCTATGTATGGAGGGGAGTGGCTACATACTCTGAGTCCACCGTTAGTGACATCAGAGATGTGCCTGCCTCCTGAGATATATAAGGCACAGCACTGCTCAAAGTTAGTGGGTTGGAGTAAGGAGCAAGTCTGCGTTGAGACTTGAGAGTGGGTGGCACACTAGTGCGTTAACTAGTGAACCCATTCTATGTTAAGAACGTCAAGCTGACAAACCATACTGTGTCCAGGGACCTGGCACAGGGGTGATCTCCCTGAGGGGAGAGTGGATCCCACTCCATTGGGAGGGTGTACCTTTGAAAGGATAACACAGCAAGATGTGTGGCTAGACGACTCAATGTATGGGGCAGTTGGCCCGACTGTAAGCCACAATAAAGCAACCTTGATTCAAGACATCTTCATGTGTGAGTCTGAACTTACTCTACATATGATGGCACCACAGAGGAGTTCCTCATCAGAATCATCCCCAAGCAGACGCAGGGATCCTGATGAGGTGGAGGCGCTGCACTGGATATAGGTAGGACTCGCACACACTACCTCAGCTGCCTGTCTGGGTTGGCAATCCCCACACAACATCATGCGGGAGACTCAGGCGTCCTGTTGCCAACAGGTGCACCACCAGACACGACCATGTAATGGGGACTGGTTAGACCACAGGGGCCAATGTGAGATTGGGTGGGTCAGGCTAGGCCAGAAAATCCGTTACACATATAAATACACTAGGTGGGTTACTGAAGTCTCCCAGCTGTAAAACTGCGGACAAAACCCAGTGCAAAAAAACTGCACCTGATTCAAGAAGGAAAATTGACTTCATTGAAAGCAGCCTGGAGCCCCTCGGCGACGGGGCACCTGACCGCAAGGGCTAGCCTTCCCCTCTTCCCCATCTCCTCACCTTTGGTGTCGGTTCACGTGCTGCTTCCCCTCTCCCCTCCAGCTTGGCTAGATTGCATGCTGTTTCCCCTTCCTCTCCCCAGTGTCACGGGGGGGGGGGGGCGGAGCTAAGTGGATTCAGAGGCGCGCAGGGGAAGGAAGGCAGTCTGCTGCCTGAAAAGAAGTTCCCGCCCCTTTGTTTGTGTAATGCCATAACAATGGTATAATATATTGTATATTATGTTGTATTTTCTTCCTTTTCAAAAATAATTATACATGGGAAGGATGTTGATCCAGAGAGTAATCCCATTGCCAATTCTTGGAGTCAGGAAGGAATTAATTTCCCCCCTTATGAGAGATCATTGGAGGTTATATCACTGGGGTTTTTTGTTTGCCTTCCTCTGGATCAATATACTATAGGTGAGGATACTGGATAAAGTATCTTTCTAAATTTAGCATAGGTTGAACTCGATGGACGTACGTCTTTTCAACTTCATCTACTATGTAACTATGCAACTATGTCTGCCATGCTTGAGGTGGGCATTCTATGGCATGGGTTGCCTACGTTACTGTGGCTGTTGGGGGGGTCGGTGTGCGTTAACCTTGGCAGCAGGGCTCTATGGTGCAGATAACCCCTAAAGCCTTGTGGTGGCTGGGGGTAGCGAGTGGGCAGGGCTCATTTGTGCGATTTCCTGGGCCCAGTTTCGCGTAACGTCTGTGCCATCGGGCGCCTTGGTGGTCTTGCGGGCCATGGTTGGGGTGCCATCGGCCTTTACCAGGGAGGAGAGCACACTGGCAGGGTTGGCACTAACCAGGGTTTATTTGTATAAATAAAGCCATGGCCTTTGTACCTCCAGACCTTTGTTGTGTCTTTATTTATTTATATGTGGGTTGGGGGAGGGAAGGGGAGCTTCCTCGCAGGCTCCAAGGTCAAGCAATGTGATTTTTCTGTGATAATTCAGTTGTAATTCTCTGGTTTTGCCCTAGTTTTGTAGCCAGGAGACTTTAATAAATAACCCTAGTGTATTTTTTTTTTAGTTTATTTAGTCTTCTGGCTCTTTAGTATGTTGTTTTTAATAATAAACTTGTACATAGAGCAATAACATCTCCATAAAGCATTGGTGGGCATCAGGTGGCCTGGGGACATCACCTGTCGCCCGAGCGATCTGTGGACTCATATCGCTCACGACGTGGAGGCGTGGCTGAGGCGTAGCCGTGACATCATGAGGCTGGTTCACCCTCACTGGCTGAGCAGCTCACGTGACCCGGCCGTTGGGGGCGACAAAATAAATCAATGTTGTCGCCTCAAAATTCTGCCTCACGGTCGCTCTTCATCTCGTGCGCGCTCGCGCTCACTATGGCCGGCACTATAGAGCTGTTGCAGTTCGTCCATCGCTCACACTATTGAACGCAGCTTAACACACACACAGGACTCCCCAGCTCTGCGCCTCTCAAGTCAGGTGGAATTTGGATCCCAGCACTAACAGGAGGGAGAGGAGGCAGCACAGGGCCCCCCGAACGCATGGGGCGCAAAGCAACTGCCTTGCTCTAAGCCCGACCCTGAATTATTTTATTTTCCAGGGTCACTAATAGAAAGCTGCAACGTCATCTTCCGATTACATTGTGGCTTTTCTATTGGCCGCTACTCCTGGCAGCCATATTGTTTTTCTAATTTGCCCGGTGAAGCTCACCGACGGAGAGGTGGGCAGATCCCTGGATCTCCGGTAAGATTTTAAAAATGTGTGTCACCAGAATATTTTTTTTTTGTACTGTATTTGTTCTTTTTAGCTGCATCAACTGAAAGAAACTACTTCAACATTTACATGTCCATGTACTGTAGTTCATTAACAAGAAGGAAGTTGGCCTGACTGATACTTCTGACATTACAGAAAAGGAAACAGATAATTGAACATGTTTAAAATGTATCAAAATCAGACAGCACCATTGCTTGTTTGCAGTATATCAACATCTGGACCTGATAGTGAATGAAAAGATATCTCTACATTTAATATCAATACTGCATCTAAAGATGGAGCACTTGAAATGGCAATAAGGTGTAGTGTGTGTGTGTGTGTGTGTGTGTCTGTGTGTGTGTATGTATGTATGTATGTATGTATATATATATACCAGTACAACCAACCTCACACTGATGATACCCATCAAGGTTGAAACATGTCTGTGAGTGGGTTTACTGGCTTTGCATCTCATCCCAGCCTCTGTCTAAAAGCTGTGTTTAAAACAGTATGCATTGGCTTGAGGATTTGCTTGTGTAATACGAGCTTGAGACAAAAGGTGGCACTGTGTGCTCATTTGCATGTCATTTCCCAGAATCCCTTGCTGCAGTGGAAACGCTGTATGCTGGGCGATAATGGGGAAAGACAGGGTTGCAGACCTGTCTAAGACATGCAAATGAACATACAGTAATATTTACAGTTGCTTTATGCTTTACTGTGGAGGGTTTTTGTCACTTTTTTTTACCCACCATAACCTTAATAAGTGTGGTATATATATATATATATATTCATTAGGACAAGGAAGTTCTAAATAACGTTTGGTTTGGTGTTGTCAGAGCCCTGTGTGACGTTGTGGCCCAGGAGTTATTTACTCCCACGTCAGTGTGTGTATGGAATTTTTTCAAAAGAGTGAAATAGAGATTGAAAGGCATTTTTTGGGCTGACTTCGTAGTGATACTAATCTACTAGTAAAAACAAGGCTGTCACTTCCTCCTTGCCAAAAGCCAGTTTCATTCACCACCAAAAGGGACCTGCCTAAACAAACTGGGCTATTAGACATGTTTGGAACTGAACATACTTTAATTCTTTGTTTGTTTAAAGAAAGGTGTATGTTTTGGGGATGTATTCCATCCAAGTACGCTGAACAGCATTGTATTGGAAACTGGCTTTTGGCAAGGAGGAAGTGACAGCCTTGTTTTTACTAGTAGATTGGTATCACTAAGAAGTCAGCCCAAAAAATGCCTTTCAATCTCTATTTCACTTTTGAAAAAATTCCATACACACACTAACGTGGGGAACAATAACTCCTGGGCCACAACGTCACACAGGGCTCTGACAACACCAAACCAAAAGTTATTTAGAACTTCCTGGTCCTAATGAAAACAACACAAACAACACAGAAACGAAGACATGAGAGATCAACTCAAGGAAATGTACTGTATTGTACACTGAAGTCCTTCAATGCTGCAAATAAGATGAGATTTTATATTACTGTATACACCATCGTTACCCCCATGATTACTCTGTAACTTACTTGCTGCTACAGTATCTACTTGGTCACCATGATTTCATTGGACAGCAGGGCTGTCAATCCGCAATCTGCTCTATAGTTTGTGGCACCTGATTGGTTTGGCTTCTATCATATTTAGAGAAGTGATCCTTTTCTCTCGTGACTAGCCATCGGTGGTTTTTAACTTCTTCTTTTTCGTTTTTCTGATTCTTTTTTTTTATTTTAGGTTTCGGTGAAAAAATAAATAAAAATATCACGCAATTTAACTCTAAGGGAATGATGCATACACAGAGAATAGGATATTTTAGTGCTTACCTATACATATTCTACTGTACATAAAGAGATTATAGTTTCAGCTTCTCAAAGTGGCCATTGTGAAGTTAATAGGGAAGAAAAAGAGCAGTGCTCAAAATGCGATGTTTATAATAGCAATGTACTTTAATTGAGACACCTTCACTTCATTTTTAAAGAAACATTTTTTTTCTGCCATTTCTATTCTTTTATATCTATTCTATAAATAAAAAAATGTGTAGGAACCCAAAGGCTTTGCCCCTGTATTCAATAGGATTAGTTACTGAAATCAGAAACAGTAGCACTATTGTTAGTGACATTTCCACCACTGTAAAATAATCACTCAAGGACAGATTATAGCATCAATGTATGACAAGTGTTTTAGGTTAAAATAGCCCATCGTGTGCTGCATTTATTGTGGTTAAAGAAATGGAACGCTTGGGAGTAGTTCATTTGCCAATGTTAGGGTGTCAATATTCTCTGTTTAAGGCCCCTGTTCAATATGCTGTAAAGCTGCTTCCCAGTGCTGGAGAAGAGATCAGCTCCACACAAATGAATAGGGCTCTACAGTATATTGAATAAGGGCCTATAATATTGTTAATAAGTAACACTTAGTTTCTTAGGTTGTCATTTGGCTCTGCTTGGTCAACAGACCTCACAGCTGCAGCTGTGTTTATGATAACTCTTATATGAGGTACAATAATGTTATAGAGGAAATAAGCTCTTCTGTTTGGGATATATATATATATCCCCAAACAGAAGAACAGTTTATATATAGATGCAGTATATGTTGCGGAATGCAACATAGATGCAGTGTGTGTGTGTGTGTGTGTGTGTGTGTATATATATATATATATATACACAGTGGTTGACAAATCACCAAAAAATCTACTCGCCACCTAGTACCAAACGTGTGCTGCTTGGGCCAATATTTACTCGGCCGGGGGTTAAATCCACTCGCCCGGGGCGAGCAAATGTATAGGTTTGTCGAACACTGTATGTGTGTGTGTGTGTGTGTGTGTGTGTGTGTGTGTGTATGTGTGTATATATATATATATATATATATATATATATATATATATATATATATATATTAATACACCCATTAACTACTATTCACACTGTATATATGTGATCGATCCCGGGACACTTATAAAACAGAGCAATTGTCAATGGCGCAAAAAAAAATAAAAAAAATATATATATATATATAATTGAATGCAACATTCACAGTCCACCATAGACTTAAGTAGGCTACTTACCAGCCATTGTGTGTCCTGGTGGCAAAAATCTGTGTAAAGATAACCCTCCTGATGGTTGAGGAGCAGTTTATTGTTCACCAGCAGTGGCAGGTGGGTGATGTACCAGACAACAATGGGGAGATAACCAATGTCTAGTCCTATCGGAGGACCCCAGCCTGATGTGGTGCTTTCTGCCTGATATGGAACAGGTCCCACACACCTGAATATGAACAGCGGCCAGTCCTACCAGTCATTCATCCTCAAGGCAAAGTAAAGTGTTGCATCCAAGATCGATGTATTTGATCCCCCGTCTTCGTTGCCAAAACGTGGGCTCGACTTTGAGATGTATTTCCTCTTCCCTTATACCCTCATAGCACCAAGCGGAGAAGAAAACTTTTGAAATCCAGCTTTACCTGAGCTTTGCTGCCCTCCTAGGTAATTAGAAAGGTGCTCCCTTGCAATCAAGCACAGTACAACTGCTGGTCTTCTTGATGGCACTAAAACTAAATGGTAGTAAAACAAAAGAATAAAAAAACAACAACTGTGCAAGAAGAGGAGTGCTGCAGACTACCTGTGACAGAGACTTGGTTGTGAGTCTGATCAGTGGAACGCAGAGTAATGTACAGTATCTGAGCCAGAAGCTGCACTGTGCGCTTTGTCCAATCACAGAGCGCCGCTGGGAGGAGTCAGTGCGACCTTTATAATGATGTAGGCAGAACCTCACACAACTCCTGTAGTGAAATGGAAAGTCCCTCCACACCTTCTCCTGCCCACGAGCCTACGACATCTGCAACAGACCTTTGACACAAGCAAGCTGCACACCTCACACGCTAGAGGTTGTACGGGCTGAGGGGGGGGTTCATAGGTGCAACCACATTCGGTGTCAGTCCAAAGGGCTGCGTGTGTGATATTTGAGGGCGGTATATAGCCCACATAAATGACATTTTATTAAGTTGATGCTGACGTCAATTGCTCAATTTCCTGAGGTCTGTGCAGACCCTGATGAGTGAGAATGCAGACCCAATGCGGGAGTCCTGGTTTGATACCTATCAATGTCAAAATTGATTAAGATTTCGTTCTTGGCTAAAAACATAAAAACTTTGTTTAATGATTTGCTGTCAGAGAAATAAACATACTGGTTTTCAGCACATTGCTGCACCTGAGGGGGTCAATGGAAATGTGCCTTTCAAGGCGACAGGGGCTATGAGGAAATCTATCACAGGGAGAGCGCAATCTTTCCCCCCTGCGCCCCCCTGCCGGCTGTCCTGCTCTCCGCGCGCCCCCCTCCATCCCCCTTCCTTACCGGGGTTCCCGGCGTCTGGGCGTCATGATGTCACGTTGCCATAGCAATGCAACGCCACATTAAATGATGCCACGTTGCCATGGCGACGTGTCTCCAGATAACGGCTGAACCACGGAAAGGTTTACAGAGGTCTTCGCCGCTTCCCCCGGCACTTAATTTAAGTGCCTTCGGGAAGCGCGCAGGGTCTCTGTAAACCCCGCGCCCCCTGCAGTTAATCTCACGCCCCCCAGTTTGCGCACCGCTGATCTAACATATAAGTATAGGAAATAGTGCTCTTTTGATAAATGATTGAGCAGTGTACCTGTGACAGAGCAGGATATGAATGTGCACTGATCAGCCCAAAGCAAAGTATTTAGAAGTAGCTTGAAGCTATGCAGGGCTTCTAGTCTTATAATAATACCTTTATTTATATTCTCCCAATGGGACTCGGAACACTTCACAGTTGCAAAAAGGGGAAAAGAAGAAACATTTAAGGTTATAAAAGAGACCAAATACAAGGAAAGATACAATACAGGATGCTGTTGTTATTATTAAATGCTGATTCATTAGTTAAATGCTTGGGTAAACAGGTAGGTCTTGAGCCTGTTTTTATTGATTTCCAGAGGGGGGGCCTCTCGAATTGTACGCAGCAGACTATTCCATAAAGTGGGAGCAGCGTGGCTAAAAGGTTGGGCCCCAAAGGAAGTCAAGGAGATTCTGGGAACAAAGGAGTCCGTTGTCTGCAGATCGAAGTGAGTGAATAGGAGTGTAGGGAGCTAGAAGCTCTTTCAGATAGCTAGGACCCTGGTCGTGTAGGGCTTTGAATGTCAACAAGCCAACCTTGAAATAAATTCGCCATTTTTCAGGCAGCCAGTGCAGAGAATGGAGAACAGCTGTCATGTGGCAAGATTGGGTCTTGTTAGTTAACAACCTGGCCACAGCATTCTGTGCCAACAGCAGGAGGCCTAGCTCTGTTTCCAGAAGACCCAGGTACTGTAGAGTGAATTGTAGTAGTTATAAGTGATCACTCAAATTGTATCGTGAGTACATGATAGAAGAGACTCCGCAGAACATTGAGTAAGCGCTAGAGCCCAGACCCATAAAACTCAGTTAAGTGACTTGACGTTACGTTAACCTATAGTAAGTTAATGTCACGATAAGCCTTAACAGGTATCTTGCTGCAGAGGTAAATAGAATTTTCACAGGTAGTGTTAGGACCTGCATACTGGTCATGCTGTGAAATGGCTACAGGCTTATAACACTCTGGCCAAAGGGTTTAACTAAATTACCCTTATTCATGAGAATATTAACATTGAAGTATTTAACAATGTATTTTGTCACATTGGATGTAGCATTGGGTATCTTTGTCTTTGGTTGTATACCCTTGGCCACAATCAGTAGCGCTCCTTTTGACATATATATATACATATATATATATATATATATAAAAATATATATATATACACAGTATATATATACACATATACACACACACACAGTTGTGTGAAAAAGAAAGTACACCCTCTTTGAATTCTATGGTTTTACATATCAGGACATAATAACAATCCTTAGCAGGTCTAAAAATTAGGTAAATACAACCTCCGATGAACAACAACACATGACATATTACACCATGTCATGATTTATTTAACAAAAATAAAGCCAAAATGGAGAAGCCATGTGTGAAAAACTAAGTACACCTTTACTGCTTCCATAGGAATTAAGATGCAAAGTAGCAGACAGGTGTATCCAACTCTGTATATCCACCACAATCCCTTTGCTTAAATGATGTCATTCTATTTACCACACGTCTCGTTTTTATTACCTGTGCTATTTCTTAAAACCGTAACTAGCTCACCAAGTAACCCATGTTCCTGAAAATGTCTAGAAACTGAAGAAATCTATGATTTATTTCTTATCAAACTTTTATGTTCACTAATTCTCCTTAGCAATATCTTCATGGTCTCACCCACATATAGGGTCCCCCAAGCACATTTCAATACATATACCACATTATCAGATTGAAGAAAAGGTTCAGGCGGTTCACAGCTTACCGCAGGGGTACAAAAAACTGGTACCCAAGCGCAATCACATTAAAAGGTTGTTTATTTAGTGCATACAGATAGTTCTTTCTGCCACAGAGAGAACTCTTGACGCGTTTCGTCCACCAAAACGACTTTGTCCTATTTATACATTGGATAATATTGTGGATTTCATGTATGCACGATTTAGAGCATCGGTTCTCTTGGAGTTTACTCTTTGATATTTTTCCACATTATCAGATTGACAGTTGAGGAACTGGTTAATTGCTTAAGATTTTCCACTATGGGGCTGAGAAAATGTCTTCCCTTTTATAACTCCATTACAATGAATATAATGTACACATGACTATATCCCACTGGTTTATACAGCCATAGTGGTTCCTGTTCTGTGACCGATAATTCAGTCTTCGTAATGATGTCCTTAACATTCTTAGATCTTCTGTATGACATCAGTGGTTGAGCATTAAACTGTCCAGCTATCCTATCATCACTTTGGAGGACGTACCTATATTTGTTCACAATGTGTCGAACTCTACTTTATTGTACTGAGTATGTGGATACCAGCGGGATTCTGTATTCCTTCTCTGTGACTACTTTCAGCTGTAATAAAAATAAAACATAACTTTCTTTAGACAGAGCCCTATTTTTCAACGTTTCCAATTCAGTTTGCCGATAACCTCGATTTTTAAATTTATTCAACATATACTGCATCCTTTCCTCCACTAGTCTATTATCATCCCCAATCCTGTGTACCCATAGCAATTGACTATGTGGGAGAGATTCCTTAAGACTTTTGGCGTGAAAACTCAAAGCCTGCAACAATGAGTTGTGGCCTGTAATTTTGGTAAAAATATATGTACCTGTGCCACTATCAGTTTTATATATCCTTACATCTAAAAAATGTATTGAGTCCATATGTCTGCCGTAAATGTAATGGTTCCATGGTATATATTTTTGTAATCATTTATGAATTCACCTAATCCATTCTGTCCCTGCCGACACACCAAAAATACAGTATCTATGTACCGGAGCCATGTGGTCACATGGCTCCGGTACAATTGAGATGCATAAATGTATGTGCGATCAACTAAATCCATTAAAATGTTTGCATACGAAGAAGCCATATTATACCCCATCACCGTTTCATGTATTTGGAGGAAAAAAGTCTGCTCCAAACATAGGGTATTGAATTTAAAATCTGTGTTTACATTTTCCACAGTGAGAGTGCGCTTATTTAAATTATATTGCAACATGAAATGTATAAATGACAATCTACAGTAGATCAGTAGTTCCCAACTCCAGTCCTGAAGAACCCCCAACAGGTCATATTTTAAGGATATCATTTACTCCAACACAGGTGGTTCAGAGAAATTGACCGAGCCACTGATTGAGCCACTTTAGCTGAAGCAGGGATCGATCTAGAATATTTGGTCATGGCCATTCTGCTGTGACCAAATTACTGCCGATAAGTGACTAACCTTACCCTAAAACCCCCTAATGTTAACCCCTAAAACTAATGCAACCCCATATCCTAATAACCTTAACCTGTTAGCCTAAAAACCCCTACCCTAAGCCCTTATCCTAAAATCCTCATACCCTAAGCCCTTGCCATAACCTTCTAACCGTTAAAACCCCTTAAATTAACACCTTACCCTAAAACTAGCCCCCTACACTAACTAGTAAAATTTATCTTAGAAGCGGCCGGCCGCGGAGGTTCCAGCGACGGAGGTTCCAGTGGCAGATCGGGCGCGGTAGAGGGTCCAGGCGGCGAGGGATCAGCTGTTGTGGCGGGTCCATATGTGGCCAAACACCGGTGGTCATTAGGTTTGGCAAAACGGCCACGACCAAATGTCCCATTCCTAGCAGGTATATCCTTAAAACCTGACCTGTTTGGGGTTCTTGAGGATTGGAGTGGGTATCATTGATCTAGATAATTAAATATATTTCTTTACAGAACTCAATTCTCAGTAAACCCCTTGAAAGCAAGTAAAGCTATGCTGTAGCAATGAAGGAATTACCACACAGACTACATTTCTCTCTAAAAGGTTGATGTAAAGGAATGTGCACTTACCACATCCAAGGCGAACTTCTCAATAATCTTCTTGTTCAATCTTCTGTTTGTCGTTATCCAATTAGGTAATCCAATTTTTGTCTAATGACCAATTTCCTAGGTAAAAAGGTAAGAACTAACGCAGGCATGTTTGTGTGCGGGGTGGCGTATTTTTTGGAGTTGCGGAGAGACAGAGAGAATAAGGTGATGGTTTGGGTGTTGGTGGGGGAGCAGGTGAGGAAGAAGAGAGAGTTGTGACTCCTAAGACTGTTTTGGTCTAAGCCCATCCATTGGGCCTTATGAAAAGGTAATGGTCCAGTTTTGCTTGAACACAGCTTCAAATATGGATCTTTATGAAAGATTAAGATCCACTTTGTAGCCACACACTGTAAGAGTCATGCTAGTCTTTGTTTTTTGAAAATGCGGTGTTCATTTAATTATTTTGCCTCCTAGTCTTTTCAAAGTACAGAGCCAGAAGTCAGTGGAATTGCACAGTGTACGTTTTCTCGTTATTTCCACCAATTTGTGTGTGCTACGAAAAGACACATGGGGAGAATGTATATTTCCCAGTGAGAGGACAGCGTTGCAGGAGCTGAAACATCGTTTCTGTGGAATAGATGGCTTCCCCAATGGGATGCTACAATGCTCATTCTGAATGTGGTTTTCGGCTTTTCAAGCTGCTTTTCTCACAATGCCTATGTCCTGCATCACTGATCCCTTGGTCAACATTTCGACCAGGGTAGATATGGAGGGGGATGGCAATATTAGAATTAGTAACAACTTCAGCACACATTTATTAAAGGTTTTATACTTTGTCAATATACTTATCATTATTCAGAGTGTAGGCATGCCAAAATGTAGCAACGTTTTCCTGAATTTACCTAAATAATACCAGCATTATTTTATCTGTATGTTTCTTCAGGTAACGCAGGTTATGGGTACCAGCTTTTGCTTCTGATCCCATTGCTACTCCTCAGACTCCAGCAGACATACGTTATAATGAGGCATACATATGTCCAGGTTCTGTAATAGAGCGGACATTTTCAGGGTTGAAAAGTCACTTCAGGTGTTTAGATAATTCAGGTGGTATTTTACAGCATAGCCCTAGGTACAAGAATGAAATGTACTATATCCTAGCTAACAATAAATATTTGATTGAAGACTGCACGGTCACTAATCTTTTTGATACAAGGAGTAAAGTTTGGTTCACTGGAAATTATATTTGAATGTGAATACGAAAAGAAGAAAACGGATTAAAGAGTAGACAGAAGCCATCAACATCAATAACCTCAAGATTAACAGCAGAGAATTCTGGAGTTGAACTGCACTAGAAGATATTTTCAATCAAAGACCCAGGAAGACACAGCAATCTTCACTTTAGAACTACACCATTCATAAATCTTTCACTTTGTCCTCATCCTAACTTCATTCTCAGTGCCCAGTGTGCACCACTGAACTTGCACTACTATCACTGCCATGCCTCCTGGACTATTTATATTTGATATAACCTCACTTCTTTTCAAACTATAACTTTTTTTCTACCATCCTCTTCATGTCTCTAACTCCTTTCCTATATCTCCATCTCTCCTTCCTTCTTCACTTGTCCGTTCACATGAATTCCTTTCCTATCTGCGCCTTTTGACTCCACTCAGCAATACACACTGCACTAAAACACACCCCTACAAATCCTCCTCACACATTGTCTTTCTTTCAATGCTTTCCCTCCTTTCTGTTGGCGATAGCTCTCCCAATCCTGGCCCCTGCCTTATTTCTACATGCTCTTCCTCGCCTCCCACGACAAATTTTACCTCTTTGTGGTGTAAACACCTCTAACCTCATACTAATCCCCTGTCAACCTCCCTCCCCTTTCTCTTGTGCCATTCTCGTCCTTCTAAATCAAGACACTAGCTAAACTGCCATACACACATACTCCATTCCTGAACTTGCTCCTCTGAACGCCTCTTAAGGAAATCTCATACTCTTGCTGACTTCCTTCACTACAAATTTATCCTATCCTGTTTCAACTCTGCCCTCCCATTTATACCTTTACTCAAAAACAGCAAGCTTGACCCTATCTGTCTCTCTAACTATCGCTGCCTTCCTCCTGCCTTTAAACTCCTTGAACGTCTTGTATTTTCTCACTTGCTCCATTTTCTCACCACCTATTCTCTCCTAGATACTCTACAATCTGCTTTCTGAACGGCTCATTCCACCGAAACAGTCCTCACTAAAATAAGTAATGACCTACATGCTACCAAAGACAAAGACCATTACACTCTTCTCATACTACTCGACCTCTCTGCAGCATTTGATACTGTGGACCACCCTCTTCTCCATCACATTCTCTATGCTCTTGGTATCCGCAACAGAGCTCTATCCTGGATCTCTTCATACCACTCTCATCGTACTTTCAGTGTCTCGTTGTAAAGATCCGTGATGGGTCTGATTGCGCACCCCGCAGCACAGGTCCACCTTGCCCCACAACCAAGCGCCTCCCTGACAAAGGGGGGGACACCACAGGTACCCTTACCGAGCTGCGCACCCCTGGCATATGCCGCGGCACCACGAATGTTCCTGTTTGGCTCGCGCTGCGTGGCGTGCGGCTGGAGAAACCGGCGCTGCTGGCCCCGCCTCTGGTCTCCGTGACACACAACGCGCTTGGGCGGCGCGCGAACGCAGCAAAGCAGAGAATGGCTTCTCTGCATCAGACACCAGCTGCTGCCGATTCCTCCTCAGCCTATCACAGGACCAACTATTTCTGAGTCCTCCTCCCTACAGGCATCCCATTGGTTCCTGCTAGTATATATGCTCAGTCAGTCCCTTGGCAAGATGGCTGAGCATAAGACTTCATTCGTGCGAAGTGCTTACTGCAATTCCTGCCTCCTGATCCTCAGTGAGTTGTTCAGTGCTTTTTCAGAGTGCTTTGCTGTTCAGTAAATCCCCTGCAGTTTTTTCATACTCCGCCTACGATTGGATGGACGCACAGCGGCTGTGCAGGATTTGGATATCGGAGACTAGTGCCAGTTGTTTGAAGACGGTGTATTATCGCTAACAGTTGGACGCCGCTCCTCTTGAAATTATATCCCTGCCAGTTGTTCATATTGAGCCATTGGGCTCATCCCGCATACGAAATGTGTTATTTTTCCCTTCAGCAACAACTAATAGGCCGTTCCCGTTAAGCTATTCTACTCCACCTGCATCTCAAGACTGCTGACATCACACCGATTACTTACCTCTACAGGCATACCCCGCATTAACGTACGCAATGGGTCCAGAGCATGTATGTAAAGCGAAAATGTACTTAAAGTGAAGCACTACCTTTTCCCACTTAGTGATGCATGTACTGTACTGCAATCGTCATATACGTGCATTACTGATGTAAATAACGCATTTGTAACAGGCTATATAGTCTCCCCGCTTGCGCACAGCTTCGGTACAGGAAAGGAAGCCACTATTGCTGTTCAGGACGTGCTGACAGGCACATGTGCGAGCTGCCGTTTGCCTACTGGGCGATATGTCCTTACTCGCGAGTGTACTTAAAGTGAGTGTCCTTAAACCGGGGTATGCCTGTATATGACATGTATTGATGGACTTGTTTCAGCTGAAACATACAAGCTACCTTGGAGCTATGAATGGCTTAAAAAAAAGTTTTGTTCATCTCTCCGTGTCTGACCTTGGCTAGCATCTGGACTCCTGACTTCTCTACTCCTGACCCTGGCATTACCTACGACGATCCGCACCTCTCCAATCTTGACCTCGGCAAGTACCTTCGACGATTCGCACCTCTCCAACCCCGACCACAGCAAGTACCTACGACAATCCCAACTTCTCCAACCACTACCCGGCTACCCACTACCAATCTACACTCTGGACGCGCTCTCGCAGATGGAGGTCGTGTATTTACAATCCCCACCTTGGCACCGCGGTCGTGTCCTGTTTGTGGTAAGCACTCCGTTGCACTCGTTTGCTAACACCTCCTCCTCTGTAGATCTCTTTGTGGCTGTAACACAGGGGTCTGTCCTGGTACCTCTTCTTTTTTCTTATCACATCTTATCACCTTATTACATCTCTTGGGTTCAAATATCACCTCTATGCTGATAACACAAATTTACATTCCAACCCCTGACCTTACATCTGCTGGACAGACCAAAGTCTCTGAATGTCTCACCGCTATATCATCCTGGATGGCCCACCAATGACTCAAACTTAAAATGTCAAAGACGGAGCTCCTCGTACTTCCTCCCAAGCCTGGCCCTACTGGCCCTACAACCAGTATCACAAGCACACTGCCTAGGTGTCCCATTTGACTTTTCTCTCAAACTCTCCTCTCATATTCATATTTTAGCTAAAACCCGTTGTTCTTTCCTCCATAACATTGCAGAGATATGCCCTTTCCTCTGTCGCTCTATGGCTAAAATTTTAACGCAGAGCCTCATTCTCTCCCGTCTCAACTATTGGAACCCTCTACGGTCCGGCCTTCCTGCCTCTCAAATATTTCCCCTACAATCTTTCTTAAATGCTGCTGATAAAATTACTTTACGCTCTCCTAAATCTGCGTCTCAGCGTCTCTCCTGCTGAAATCCCTCGACTGTCTTCCTATTAAATCCTGTATTGCTTACAAAATTCTCCACTCTTTTAAGGCTCTTCTGCACCTCCTTACATTTCAACCTTAATTTCTCGCTATACCCCTGCTCAACTATTGCGTTCTGATCAAGGATGTCTTCTTTCTACACTTTTGTATCTAAAGCCCTCTCCCACCTAAAACCTTTCTCACTCCCTGCCCCACACCTCTGGAATGCCCTTCCCCTCAATATCAGACTAGCACCCTCTATCTGCATCTTTAAGACCTTTCTTAAAACACACCTCTTTAACAAAGCATACGGGTAGCTCCACTGGCAGATACTATACATCTCACATGCATTGACCTTGTCCCCTTGCAGAAACACTTACCAGAACAACATCCTTCTGTCTCTGTAAGTTCTCCCCACTTACCACTTTGATTGTAAGATCTTCGCGGCAGGAAATCCTTTTCCTATTGTTTTATGTCTGAAGCGCTTATTCCCATTGTGTTGTAATATTATGTCCCATGTATTGTAAAGTGCTATGTATCTGGATGGTGCTATATTAATAAAGTTATACATATGTAGCACCTTTCCCCTCCCTCCGAGTATGGGAGATTGTCTTGCTACCTGGTGTAGTGCTGCTCACCTGTAGGTTCTCAGGAGCCGTGAGCATCCGCCGATGGTATTGGGAGTTGCAGAGACTTTGACTAAAAGACGTTGTGGAGCCAGCCATCCTGGACTGGTGCGCCTACTTGGCATCCCTTGCCAAAGGGATCTCGGAGCCAGTGGTAACGGCCAGCACCACGTTGTTATGTTAACACGGACTTTATACATTGTTGTATTTATATGTTCCACATTTATGTTAGATATAGTGGTATCTACTGATACCAGACAGGGAATGTAACTGTAAATATAACTGTAACCCATATTCCCCCCCCCCCCCAGTCACAGATAGGGTGCATGTGAGGAGAATCTATGTGTTACCCAGTGTGGTGCTTTACCTGTTAGGCTCACAGGAGGCCTGAGCCTCCGCCAGTGAGAACCTGGGGTGTATCCTCTAGAACAATATTATATGGTGCAGCGCCTCCACCTGCGATGGCTCCCAGCAGAGCGGGAGTTGTTCCTCGCAGGACATATTCAAATGAACGCATACACTGGATGTAAAATAGCAACGGTCTTTACTATAACAATATGCATACACTTCTCACTCTATAAACTCTTATCACTCTATAATACTAATGGCACAACTACCCAAAGCGCCAACGCAGGGCGCAACCCTCCACCGTGTCCCCACACGTGTCCATGTCCCACACCCAAACCCCAACTGTGTGGTGACCGCGCGGCCCACAATTATGAGGATGTTATAGATGGTGCACCCTCCCCTGTCTCTGTCCCAGCTTCTTCTGACAACTCACTGCAACACACAACAATGTATCTTCTCCAGCAGGAGAAGCTGCAAGCCTTATTGGCTCCCTGGTGTCAGGTGGCCTGTCTGCCTCTAAGCACTCTGGGGGCTGTAGTCCTCCATGGCCCTCTTTCCTATTGGGGCCGCGTGCGTGATCTGTAATGGCTGCCGCTACTCTCCGCTGAGCCTGCGCAACTCTGTAATGGCCGCTGCATCGCCCTAACTGTGCATTCAAGTAATCCACTGAACTTCACTTAGGACCATATTACTAAACAGTGCTGTCATAAGACATTTTATGGCCCATTCAAATGAATGGACATGTGTAAAAAGTTTTATAAGATTGTAAGAAAGGGAGAATGAGCCGTAAAGTTGTCTTCCTGCACTGGAAGGTGTCCTATGGCATAGCAATGCTTAATATATGTTAGAAATCCATTTATTATAATAAAATGTATGAATGAGAACTTATATCAAGACAATTCCATGAGAATATGTTGTAAGATTTAGAATTCATATGTAGCTAAAAGAGCTGAATTCTAGTGAAGGTTTGATTCCTAACAGATGTTAGAGGTTGGGTTAAGGATAGAATTTCAAGGCCTAGTAAGAAATGTGAGTCTGAAGTAGTTTAGAGATTCTTTGTTAAAGAGAAGCCACGAGGAGAAAGGGAACGGAGTTAGGGATCAATAAATACACTCTGGTCACTCCCTCTCTTCTCCAAGACCCCCCTCTCTCCCAAGATCACTCAGCAAATTACATCTAACGCTGCGCTTATAGTGCCGTCGATGGCGACGGCGACATGATGGGTGACGTCACCGTCACCACAGGCAAACGTTATGGTGTGCCAGTTATGGTGCGCTGGGCGGCGGCATCACGGGTTTCCCTGCATTTGATTGGTTCAAGGACTGTCGCATGAGGCGACAGCCCTCGAAAAATGTAATTTTGCCGGCTACCAGTTTTCGCGACGGCGACGTCGCTCCGTCGCATTATCGCCATCGCGTTTACTATAAGCGCACGCGGCGGCAATGCATTTGTTTTCGGGCGACGTTGCGTCGCCGTCACTATAAGCGCAACATGTGAGAGACAAGGGTTTCTTTGCTCTATGATTACCATCAGAGCACGTTTGTCATTATTAATTGAACTTACATCGGTCAGTAACATTGTAACAATAAACAGACTTTGTCTGCTGAACAATAATCTTCGAGTATTGGAATATTTCTGAATAAGAAATAATAAGTGGAATTATTATTTAACAGTATATACTGTATGGGCTTTATGGCTTTAGATATTTATACTTAATACAGAGAACCAAAACTGTTCAAAAGAAATCTCTTACTGCTGGATTTTACTTGTTTTGGATTGCAAGGGGAATACTTGCACATTAGTTCTACCAAGACAGTGACGGCAAACCTCTGGCACATATGCAGATTCCAGCACGCGCCCACATCTGTACTGTCACTCCAGCTATCTGATCTTCTCACTTCCCTCCTCCTTCCATGCTGCCTCACCTAGAAAAAAGCATTAGTGAGGTCGCTGAGCGAGGTAGAAGGATGTTGAGAGTGACATGGAACAGATAGACACAGAGAAGCTGAGTTAGGTGGAGAAGGTGCCGAGTACTAGTAAATGAAGTGAGAAAGGCTGCGGCAAACACCACGTGAGAAAATTAGGTTGGTCACATGTCATGAAAAGGCCAGAAAATATGAAGTATTGTAATAATCTGGCACACCAGAGGTTAATTTGAGTCGCAAGTTGTATCTTAAATACAAGGAAGTGTTTTTATTGAGATCGAGACCTGGCCTGGTTTTCTGCGTTTGTCTAGGAGTGAGGTTATCTGGGGCCAGAGCCTGGTTTAGGAAATTGGAGAGTCTGATCTATTTTCTGACAGTAGAAATAAACAAGCAACCTTTTAATATAACTTTAAAGAGATTCCTGAATGGTTCTGGAAATGCTAGAGGGTGTGGCCAGGAAGATATTCCACAGGATTGTATACATTTGCTAAATACAAGATTTTGTGGGTCTGACGATTCCCGAGAATTACAAATATATCTTTGTAACATTTGCGATCAGACAAATTAAATGATGATTGTGAGGGTGCAAAGGACAGATATCCAGTTGTCACTCAAACTTTGCAGTAAACACAACAAGTTTAATATCCACGTGTGCATTTTAATTATACCCATGCAAGAGTGAAAGTGGCATCCTTCCAGATATGATGAAAAGGAAGATATGGGGAGTTTTGTATATTCAGGCAGCTTTTGATTCAAAAGGAAAACTGTTTTTTTTTCTCTCTCCAAGCCATAAAGTTGTCACTGGAGATTGAGGGGTAGGGTTTAAGGACACGCCCAGAGCGTGGGCTTATGCTGTGCTCGGTGCAAAAGTATTTTTAGGATAAAAACCATGCAGATAGGATATGAATTTGAAATTCAACATAGAGGGTGTGTTTGTCTATTGCACACGTGTATTTTCATTATTTCCAACTTCAAGCCTCTTTAAAGTAATCTGATGGTGTTATGCAGTAACGGAATTAGATGTATAGCGTGAGAGAAACACTCATTGCAACTAGGTAGTAGTACAAAAGGGTAGTATTTGGGTGATAGTTAACTGTGCAAAAACAGGAATGGAAATATAAGGCAACTAAAGAGAAAGGCACTGGAGGTAAGGACTACAGGAAGATCTGGACTCTGCACTACAACAACTCTGCAATTGTGAGAACTTGACTTTCTAAATGCTCTGATAATTTGTACGCTTCCTATCCTCCAATACCTGGGAAGTCTCTCCTCCTGCATCTCACTATGCCCTCCCTCTTGTTTTTTTTTTTACTGTTTCCTCATTCCTTTGTAAACGTTTCTGTGCTCTCCAACTTCCCCACTCCCCTCCTATCCACATTTCTTCATCTCTCCTCCCCTCCACCTATACCTGTACCCATACATAGCACTATTATTTATACACCTCTCTCCCAACAACTTTTTACCCCTCAATAAAAAGCACCCCCACAAATCCTCTATTCGCACCCTCAATCTATCTACTCCTTGCTGTTGCTGGGGATATCTCTCCTAATCCTGGACTCAGCCATATAAACACCTGCTCTCACCCATGCCTCCTGCCACCTCTTCACCTGCTAATGGTGTTAACCTATCTGATTTAATACTGACTAACCTTAAAACTCGCCTCCCAAATCAAGCATTCCAATAGCCTGCACTCATGGCTACTGTCCCACACCCACCGTCACTCCTACCACCTATTGTGACCAAGCACTGCATCTACTGCACTCATTCCCTCACCTGCTGTCTCTGTAAGTCTGCCAACATTCCACTTAGATTGTAAGCTCTTCAGGGCAGGGGTTTCCTTTCCTATTGTCTGATTTTGCGGTGCTTATTGTATTATTATAATTCCCCGTATTGTATTCTTTGTGAAGCGCTGAGTACACTTTTGGCGCTATATACATAAAGATATACATACATGCATACACTGTACGCAACACTCAGTCAACTAATAGTGTAGTGAAGGTAGGATAAAAAGTAACTTTTATTTAGTTAGATAAAATAAATGCCAATAGGGAATTTAATTACAAAGTTGATATATACAATAATTCAAAAATACAAAAAATAGATAATATATTTTGCTCCTTTTATTTTGATTAGATGGTCTGCATTTATTGTACTGAATGTTTCTTGTAACATTGCTCTTTCTGTAAACCAAGCACTACACTAATTTGTATATTACATCTAACATTTAATAAGTATTGTAAGTGGGATTTAATTGAATTTTGCACGTTTTAAAGAGTGATTATATTTTTAGACACATTTTGCTACAATAGATTGTGTTAATTACATATTTTTCTTTAATAAACAAGATTCAGGACCCTAGCGATTTTAGACTTTTTTTTGTATCCTTGGTGATGGCAGCAATTTAAGATATATATTGTTACAGATTGAGCGGAATATTACTTATTTGAGGTACCCTGCAGGGTTAAAAAGTGTGTTAGTGAGTTAGCTGTGTGTAACCCCGCCTACAATGAACACAGTTGTTTGAAGCAAGTTGCAGAAGCAAGAAAATGTAATGAGCTCAACAATTTCACAAGGCCAGGCACTGCATGACTCCTGTCTGTTGATGGCTCTAAATCTTCTCTCAGCTCTTCTTAGAGTTCAAAGAAGCCGCTGAGCTCAATTGATATTGGCTGATGACCTCAGCCTCTGTTAAACCCTCTAGGGAGCATCTTTCCCCGAAACGTAGGATCCAAATTCCCGGGCTACATTTAAATCCAACTCCCTCGCTCTCCCCTCTCTCCATCTCCTCGCTCTCCTTTCGATCTCCTCAATAGTAATAGAGCTCTCCTCCTCACATAAAACACTGCCAAACCCAAATTTCCAATGACATCCATTTTGCTTTGAAGGTAAGTGTTTCCTTGGTATCCTTTAAATAGGCAGCCTAATAAGCCACAAGCTTGTAAATGAGGGCACCTGTGTAGTATAGTATGTAGTATTACATAGTATTGACAACATTTGTATAGTAGTGATGTGTTAAACACATAATAGAAGCTGAGGCAATCCAAAAATAAAGACCATGCATTAATCCACTGTCAAAGCGATGATGCAACACAATATAAATAATTGTAGTAAAAAATCACACACTCATGACATTTGTGGCTAACATGTTGCGTCATGAAGGTGTTAAATCTAAAAAAAAAAGTACTTGGTTGTTGCTAGAGAGGGGTGGCAGAAGCTTAGATTTGTGTCCGGGGGGTTGTATTGTGATCGCGGGAGGATTGCCCTTTAAATTAACCGCTTCATAACGTTTGCGGTTACACTGTAAAGCTATGAAGATGGATGTTATTCAATTGTGATTACTTTGGATTCAATCACGGGTTCACCTTCGATTCAATTAATGCGGATCAGCTCCATGGAACCCGGGGGAAACACAAATATTAACAACATCACCTGGGGACCTCGAGGGGGACACATATATATTCACAACATCACCCGGGGACACACATATATTCACAACATCATCCGGGGGACACACATATATTCACAACATTACCCGGGGACACACATATATTCACAATATCACCCGGGGGGGGACACATATATTCACAACATCACCCGGGGGACACACATATATTCACAACATTACCCGGGGACACACATATATTCACAATATCACCCGGGGGGGACACATATATTCACAACATTACCAGGGGACACACACATATATTCACAATATCACCCGGGACACACACATATATTCACAACATCACCCGGGGACACACATATATTCACAATATCACCCGGGGGACACACATATATCAACAACATCACCCGGGGGACACACATATATTCACAACATCACCCGGGGGACACACATATATTCACAACATTATCCGGGGACACACATATATTCACAATATCACCCGGGGGACACATATATTCACAACATCACCCGGGGGACACACATATATTCACAACATTACCCGGGGACACACATATATTCACAATATCACCCGGGGGACACACATATATCAACAACATCACCCGGGGGACACACATATATTCACAACATAACCTGTGACCCGGGGGGGGGGCACATATTCACATCACCCGGGGACCCCCAGACACCCGCGGGGACCACCCGGAAGCTCCCGCCGGCCTCTGGTGTAAATAATGTGCAGACATTTTTATTACTGATGCTTTTATGCATGTCTCCATCTCTTTTGCGCCAGCCTTTAGCTAGTGATAACATTTGGTGAGCTTTAACAGTACGATAAAGTTATCACAGCTTTGTGAATAGCAGTTACTGGCAAAAAAACGGCGGATTAGCCATTTTCGGCCTTATCGTCTTTTTTCCCCAATGTTTATGGGTGATAAAAAGTCATTATAGCGCGATACTGCACTGTTATTACTGCTTTGTGAATAGCAGGGCAGGCAGTATTGCGCTATAAGGGCATTTATCGTACTTAAAACCACTTATCACTGCTTTGTGAATGAGCCCCAATGAGACTAAATATAACAGTATAATCCTAAAATTAAGAGAAATATTAATATCTGTCTCTTAGTACCTGCTATACCTGACATGTCTGTAATCATTATGTGCGACTCGGTTCCACGGATACATACATGTAATTTTTAGCATGTTCAGCAGAGGACGCCACATGATATTCTCATATTTAATAAGGTCACTCTTGGTTTGATACCATCTGCAGCCACACCTCAGGCCATCCATACACCCCCTGCCAAGAAATGCTCTAAAGAGACCATGTTTACAGAAAGTTGTTTAGAGCAGTTGTCACCTTGAGGGGACTATTTGGGATAGACCCCCACCAATTACGTCCCTTTAAAGCTCAGAGGAGACCAAAAAACAGTCCGGACCTGTTTCAAAACCAGCATTGTTATATTTTTTTTTTAACCAAGTGCAGCTCACTAACCCCTGAAGCACGAGATGGATACCAAATATCTCATGATATTTTCACGACACTCTATATCAATCTAAAACTCTGCTACATAGTATCACTCACGGATCAACCAATCCAGCACCAAAACAAAGACAGCACAAAGATAGACACTGAACTCTGCTGCCACACTGCGGATTTATGAAAAACTGCAGGAATAGATTCCTTTCTTTTCAATTGCATTGTTCCCCATTACAACTCACGCTGATATGTAATTACAGCTTTAACATAAGACAAGGAACATTACTCTAGATCCCAAAAATACAAAAACGGAGTTTTCCTCTGGAAGGAATCTGGCTGCCCTACAAAAACTAATATTACCACACCCTCTCACAGTCTGCTCCTGATATATTGTTAGCCTGTTTACTTTATGTTAGCTATATTTACTAGCTAATCTCCTGTCGGTCCACGTCACACAGTGTTATTTATGTTCCCTGTTATTAATTCTAAACTAGAATTACGTGAGTACAGTTGTAGGTCGCCCATCTTTTTAAAGGTACATTACCATTAAAAATTATTTTTAGAATCTTAACCACTTCATGTTGTGCGCTAGATAGGATCTCTTCGTCTGGCAGGCTCTACCCACGGATTCCTCCCCTCTACATATTCTTTCAAACACCTTACTAAATCCAACACGGGGAATTTCCTCTCCATTACGTTCATTGGATTTGGACAAAGTAATGGTAATACTCTATCTTGGTTTAGGCTGAGTCACCGTTGGTCACGGTGGCGCGGGCTATGGCATGCGCGCCACACACTACAACACAGCCTTCTATGGGGCAGGCACAAAGCTCTGTGACGCGTTCGCTGGCAGTGAAGACAAGAATTTTATCTTACCATGCTGCGACGCGGTCACGTGGTCGGCGCACAGCCAATGGCAGGGCAGATATGTCCTGTCATGGCCCGAACCCCGTGTTCCCCTACAGACCGCCGATCACGGCTGTAGTCTCTGCACACGCCGCCATGCCACCAGGCACACGTGCAGCAGGGAGGAATGGGGCCATAGCCTTAGATAAGCTGACACTACTTTAGGAAGAAAATTACTAGTCTAAGTACCACTTTGTCGTGATGGAATACAATTGATGGCTGTACCGCTGATCATGCCTGGATCTCCCCCACCACTGTTGCTGAAGTAAGTGTCTTTATTGTGAACTATACGATCTGAGATGTCAGAAAAAGACATGACAGAAATGGCAAAAATAGACATTTTACTAATGCCAGAAAATAGTGAAAATACAACCTAATGCACAATGTCTAATTCATGCAAAAATACACAACTAGAAAAGTACAAGTATACACAAGAATACATACAAGTATACAATCTGGTACTTGTCCATCATGTAGGATCAGGGTGATAATAGTTTTCAATCAGAGACTGCTTCTATATTCCATGAAGAGGGAGACAAAAGGGAGCAAAGGGAAGAGCTGGTAGGAAAAATAATATGCTCCTTATTCAATCCACCAAGGATCCACTGCAGACTCATCTATACAGGTGGTCCTTGGTTATCCGACACAATGCGTTATTGAAAATGGCGTAGAATACTGAAGCGTCGGAAAGCGAAACCCATTTTCCATAGGATCCTATGTTATACATTGAGGTTCCGTTCCTGAAGACCGTTTTAACACACAAATACCCAGAATATTGTTCTCAGGCAATAATTGTCACGGGAGACCTGCACTTTTAACACCTTAATACCCAGATCCTTTGATTGAGCACAGCAAGAGATAAAATAAATTGTGATTTATTTACAGAAATGAACACACACAGCTTGGTTTACAATTACAACGAAAATACACTTACTGGAACGGGGTAAAACGAAATATCTTGTTTCCAAAACGAGATGTTGCAAAACAAAGCTCTAGGAGCAATTTCCCAGGAGCGGAGTTGCTCGCGAAAAGAGCCTGAAACAGTCCTCAGTCAGCAGCGCAACTTATCACTGCTGTTTTACTCCGCCGGAGCTGCTTCTTTCATTCTGTTCCCGTAGTATTGGATCTTGGAACCTTAGTTCTTACGAACTCTTGAAGATTAGCTGAATCTTAGGTGAATCTGTTACAGCATGATGACTCTCTTTACTGATGGGCTCCACGGGTTCTTATAGGGTTAACATTCCTATACCTAACTAGTGCAGCCTATCTCTCCGTGGGAATATTTCCGTCCCCCTATCATGGAGTTGCCAATACTTTGCAAACCTGGCAGTGGGGGCTTCTCATTCTGCTATGGGCATGTGCGAACTTTGCCGCTTAGCATATGAGACCCTGCCCCTCATACCTGGTGCCGCTCAGTCTGGGCAGGATGACATCTTGCCAGGATGGCTCATTGAAGTTTTTCTTCCTTTACCCCACCTTGCTAACAAATGGTTTAACACTTCCATATCCTGGATGGCCTTTGAAACTTTCCAGGATGGCTTATTGAAGTTTTTTTCTTATACCCCTCCTTGCTAACAAATGGTTTAACACTTCCATATCCTGGATTGCCTTTGAAGCTTAGAGGGCGGAGTAGCCACTCTGTCTCCCATGCAAATGCATTTTTACCCATACTGAACATTACTGTAACTTAAAAACATATAACTCTCGCCACCTTATACCTGGTAAGATATGTACTGAACCCCACACTGGCTTCTGGGGTTTGGGCATATACTGGGGACCTTTGAATGTAATTCAATTCCCTGCCCGGTCTTACTATTCTGGTCTGTGCTGAAGCAGGAATTCGTCCGCTGGTTAACTCTCCTGGAATAGTAAGACACACACATACAGTTTTATTCACAAAAACAAGTGTTTCTGCCATGATTGGATTGCAGAGCTGACAATTCACAATTCCACAACCTGGCTCAGGGGTGCCCAGCCGGGCATAATACCTTTATTAGTGAGCAGGATCCAGACAGGAACCGGAGCACAGCCTAACCAATGTAACATGGGACACAAAAAGTTCATTCAAAGATTTATTGGATTAAAAGAACATAAGGACAAAGTCCTGACAGACACTCTGATATGTTTCACGCACAGGGCGCTTTATCAAAGATAAAGCGCCCTTGCTGATTCTTACCAGGAGGCACGCCACTCTGGAGACGCTAAAACAGCAACCGAGGTCTGTTCACATTTCCCCCCGACGTCCTCCTCCGGTACCTGCGGAGTGAAGCTGCGCATTCAGTAGAGGGGTCACACGGCACCAGAAATGGGTAGACGTCCACACGGTGACTGCATTTGCACCCGCTTTACCTTTCCATGTCCGCGTGCTAAGCAGGGGATTGCACCTCTGCCAGAAGTGTTGGATGTCAGCCCGGTGATTGCTCCCCCGTTGATGCGGTGATACTTACCCCTGGGACTCCCCAGGAGTAGCTGATCGCCAACGCGGGGATTTGAGTGCTTTGAAGCTGTCGGGGATCTGCCTGTGGTCCGTGAGTAATTACCTGCAACAGTATCGTGCTGAATGAGATCAGCCAGTTGTCAGTGAAGCCACATGGTATCTATGCTTATAGACATTTCGTTACATGCTTATGTTTTCAACTGTATCCGTTTCTAGTGGCTTGTACTCACAGATTCTTATATACAGGTGAAGACCAAATGGGATTTACATGTTGATGTTACAGCGTTTCCAGTTATACACCTTTACTACAGGTTTTTGGCGCACTGGATCAATTGGCTTAAGTTAGTCTATTATTATCTTTACCTTTATTAGTGGCCTGGGTACCCCCTCACCGTCACAATAATATATACAGTACACACAGAAATTATGATTATAAAGATTATATGTATTGAATCCAGTACTGTATAATAAAATGATATACTGTACAGTATGAGCAATATCAAGTATTGGAGGAAGGAAGAAGCTGATCAGGGGGTATCTTGAAGGGATGTGTTCATCACGTTGCCTTATTGTTTTGGTTTGCATAGGAGCTGAGTCCTTAACCTGTTCCAATATTGTCTTTTAGAATTGTCACAATTGTTGTACGAGATATATCCAATGAGCAGCCAATTTCTGTATTGGTCTCTCTTTTCCCAGAACGCTTTATGATGTTTAATTTTACCTCTAAAGTAACAGGCTTTCCATTCTGTTTTTGAGCAACATAACTGACATTTATGCTCTTATCAGACAAAAGGGCAAAAATACACCACAAAACCTTCACACAGACTGAGCTGGGCGATTTCCCTGCACTGCACCTTTGTGATTGGCTGATTGTATCAACTTGGCATCGCGTCGCATGAGCGTCGGACAAGGCGTTTTGGCGTTGGAAAAATGCCCATTGGGATGTATTATAAAGCGTCGGATATGCCGTTCGTCGTAAAATGAAACATTGGAAAGTGAGGACCGCCTGTACTGTCCTGTTTGTTTTGAACCTGCCTTTCCTTTTCTATTCAGGTCCTGCAGGTATGTACTTTGTTATTCCCTGCCTCATTGTCTGTCTCCAGTACCTGCGAGAGAGTGTGTGTGTGTGTGTGTGTGTGTGTGTGTGTGTGTGTGTTTCCTGCTCCTCCGTCTTCTGGCGGCTTCCCACCCGGGCCGGGAGGTGGCAGGGGGGGTGTCCCCGCCGGTGGGCTGGGGGTGTTCTTTCCCTCGGGAGGGGGCAATGCACTCCTTTGCCTCACAACACTCCCTTGCCCGGCGTGGGGCAGTGGCGGGGGGCGGGCACGGGATGCCAGCGTGGGAGATGGGCACGGGGCAATGGCGGGCACGGGGGGAAAGCGGGTCAGTGGCGGTCCGGTGGGTGCAAGGGGAGTGGCTGGCGCCCGGTGGGTGCAGGGGGAGGCGGGGAGCTGCCTTCTCGGATCGCTGCCGTTTCCTCTCCCCCCCCCCACCTCACTCATCCAAAGCTGTAGAGAGTGAGAGAGCGTGTGTGTGTGTGTCACCCTCCCGTCACAGCCACCCTGTCAGTCACCCTCCGTCGCACCCACACTCTGGATTTGGATATCTTATTTACCCTGTATATCTTAGCTGCCCTATACTACACCGACATAACTTATACTGCTTTCTTCCAGATCTGACTCTCGTGCTCCACACCGGAGACATCGGAATCCCCCCTAACCCAGAAGACAGGTAGGGAACACATCCCCTCCAATGTATAACATTGCGGGAATGAGGGTACCTGGACATTGAGGGACTGCGGATCAGGTAAGATCCTAGGCGGGATTGCTGCTTTAGATATTGTGAACCGGGGGCGTCCATGCACTGGTTAAGGGGTTCAGGAAACTAGTCATTCACATCTGGCATTTTTTCCCTAGATCCGACATTTACACACGCGCGCACATAACTATGAAACAAGGACTAATTGTAGTAAAGTATAAATGTAATACAATAAACTGTTCTTACTAGGAATTTATTCAATTTCTTTAAAAAAAAAAAAAAAAAAAAAAAAGGCGGGGCTAAGTGGCGAGTAGATTTTTGGGTGGTTTGTCAACCACTGTATATTTGTACATATTTATGTATATATTTTTGTGTATACAGTACTTCTTGTACTTTTCCAGTGGTGCATTATTTTTGCAATTTGTCTTGTCTTTTTCTGACAACTCATTATTTCTGGAGTGCTGGGAACCCCGTTTAAATTGTATTATATATTTGAGGGAATAGGATTCCCATTGCACGTTTCTTACTAAATTACATTATTTTTTCTTTGAGTTGTGCGGTCAAATCATATAATAATATAATGGTCAAAGGGTTCCTAAATTAGCATGTCTAGCACCAGTGACAAATCCCAGGTTAGAATCCTCTTCTGAAACTGATCTTAATCTTCTGATTGCTTGGGAAAACCACTTAGTCAGCCTGTTCTCTGATAGATCCTTATGTAATAGTGATAATGCTGAAGTCTGTACTTAAGAGTACACAGTCTTAATCCCATGTAAAAAAACAAAAACAAAACACTGGTACAGAGGATTTTGGAGGGTCGGACCATGCTATACTACCGCCACCCCCCCCCCCCCCCCGTTTTGTCTACCTGATGTTCTTGACGTTATGCCATATATTGCGAAACACTGGACGTATGCTTTCTGGCATACAATAGTGCATGGGTGGGTTCCTTCTTATGTTGAGCAATTGATTTGACCAATAAAGATAGCTCATTAATATAGGCCAGATTTTACAACATCTGACAGAGGACAGACACTTCAAAAATATCATCGTAACCCCTTATGTTAACCCTTTGTGCGCTTGATTTGTAGCACAACTACACAGAAAAAAAAAGGTATTTTCGTTACATGGACCATGAGTTTATTTTCTCTTAAAGGCATTCAGTCAACACAATAAAGTGGACCATGGATCCACAGGAATAGAAACATCCAAGATACAGTGTACGGTCTCCGAGAGAACCCCAAATCTCGAGCACTGCCTGCACCTACGTTTGTAACCATGAGATAGAGCACGTATACCACCAGTGTGTGTTTGGTCATGTTCAACTTGACCAGACTAGAGGGGCGGCAGGGGTTGGTGTGATGTGCAAGGAACACAAAGTCAAACATGGATCAGGGATCCTTTATAATGTATGTTTAACATTGTTTCTTGCTGCTGTTTAACTAGTGTAGGTTTGATTCAGCCAGGCTTTGGAAAGTTGTTGGTTTAAGCATACTGCCTTGTGATTGGTAACAATACTAATTAGATCAAAAAATTTTTTAACTTTGAGGTTTATTCTAACCTCTATTGATTTTTGCTTGAGAATCTATATCTATTTATCCTTTAAAAAAAATATTAAAAAGTACACAGACCTGAACATTCAATACAGTGAATAAATATATTGCCCTGCAATATCTATAATACTAATCTTAAAAAACATTTTGTCTTCATTGGGCTTGGCAATCATGTCTTCAAGCCGTCACAGAATTTAAGACAAGTTATGTACCAACCAATAATCCCCAAGAAATAAAGGCAAAAGAAAAAGAGGATTGTTTTTATTTTTTGATTTGAAAAGGTGGTATTTTACACTGCGTACAAAAATAGTTTGCATACATATGGCTTAATTTACAAAATATTGAATTGAACAGTACAAGAGTTGTATGGTCTATTTAAACAATTTGTATAAACTTTAAACATGCTTTGTGAAATTCTAAAAAAAAAATGTTGACTAAGCACGGATAAAATGTACTTCAGGGAAAAAGTGACTAAGTTCCTGAGGCAATTCACATATTATACAGCAATGAAAATTCAAAGCGCTTTATAATTCTTTCACTTCCAGAGGACGCTGAATCATACGGCTTGCAATATGTTTCAGCCCCATCTGCCAGCAAAGGTAATTCACTTGAATTAAACACCTGAATGTTTCTGTATGCCTTCTTTGTGCAGATACGTTTGCTTTAGATGCATAGTAATTCAGTCTTTAAAAAAACACCACTTTCTCAGATTCAGAATCCTCTGTTTAATCCCCTTGCTGACAGGGATGAGCAACACATGGCCCCTTATGCAGAATAGTCTTGTCCCCTGTGAGAAAAGGGATTAGAAGATCTACAATAGTTAACAAAAAGCTTGCTATGGATTCCACGAGCATGAAGGTGGACTTCAAATGTTAATGTATATAAAGTAACTTCATTTGGCAAATAAATTAAGTGCCCTTCTTGTGTAGTAAAAGGAAAAAGAACTAGGGCACGAGACATTTTTGATGGCATTTCCCACCCGTATTAATGATAGTTTGCTTTTGTTGTGGGCCTCCACAGGAGACAGTTAATTTGCAGGTTTTTTGGCGGTAGGGAAAACTGCACAAAAATCTGCTTTGAAGTAGCGAACCATGAAGCCTCTTGGGGCTCATGGGCAAGAAATAAGGCTCTATATATATATAAAAAAAAAAAAATAATAAGGATTGCTGGGTCCACTAGCTCTTCCAATTTCTAATCGAATTGATTGGTAAAAAATACAAATTTCGTAATAGTGGAACCAATTATAGTAAGGTATATGTATTTTTATCTACACCAATTAGGAACGCAGAAACATAAAACAGGATTTCATATACTAACAGTTCTTCTAACAAGACATTGACAAGACATGACTTTTTTTTCTTCTTTTAAACAAGTTTTAAATACAATGATTCAGAACAAAACATTCAGAAAATAGTTTAACAAGGACTATGAATAATGAGAAGTAGAATAAGTCCCTGTAAATAGATTTTTTTTTCTTTTTTTATATATATTTTATAATACAAGAAATCGGCAAACCCTAAAATGCTATAAAAATGTTAACTATAATAGCTTGGCAGCATACACTTTACAAAAAACAAAAACTCCCAAGCATTAAGTATTCTACAGCACCAAGAGTTTCAAGTGTAGATAAGTTCTTGATACTGACAGGTTTTTCTGGTTTAGCAATCCATGCAGTCACTGCAAAAAGCTGCTTGTGTGAACTGCCGCGTTATTGCATATCTTTTACCTGAAGTGGCACTGGAATTACCGGTTTAGCGTTAGCCTGATGGAATTTTTAATGACACGAATATTATTGGTTGGTACAGGAGACGACGCATCTGGCAGTTCTTTACTGGGTAGCCTCTACAACAGAAACCATGACCATTAAAAATGCATGCAGGTATTACAATCGTTGCAAAAGGAAAACATTTAATAATATTTTGTGAAGTGTGTATAAAGGCAAAAAAAGTGCTGCCATCTCTGATAAGGCAAAGAGATTTTTGACAACAAAAAGGCAAATGTAAAATCGTTGTTGCATATTATGCAACATCTATTGACGTTCCCCAATTTTCTTTTTTATGTTAATCAGATTAAAATGGCAAATTAAAATAAATCTGATATTTTTGCATTTATACACAGACCAGGTATACAGTGTTTGGTTTTTAACAGATTTTAGCGCAGACTAGGTGTACCCGTAAATTACCTTGATGATTCACAGGAAATTCACCAATGTGAATATAAAGATTTAATGGATAGTACCTGTGATCTTGAGCTGTCAATAGTGGGAATTGGCATAGCTTCTCCTACATTGATTCTCTCCTGCAAAGAAAAGATGGAGAATTTTCCTTACCAATATTGCCTTTTCCTCCATGGCAGCCAGGACATAAAAGGGTTAATGCTCCTGCATAAACATGGAGGTGGAGCAAGAGACGCCCAGTTTTCCAACCTTGAGACACCAGAGATCAGTCCATATTGCCAACACAAACAAAACAACAAACTGAACCATTAATACTCACCTCTACCCCATCCCAACTTGTAATACAAAAAGATCATGGAGATCTCTGAATGTTGCCTAACAAAGATACCAGATTGCTTTGCTCCGTTTTTTTTACCTCTACTTATTTACCTTTAAATAAAGACTAGACAGCACTTTGAATCTGAATGGAGGGGCTTTGTATCACGATTTAATCCGGTTATATATTAACAAGTATGGCAGATGAGATGAGCTTTAAGCGCTCTATTTGCTGTTGGAATAGAAGTAACAGTTCAGTGTTGCAATGGTTCAAAAGGATGAGCTGTTAATTGATTAAGCATCAAATATTGGTCTCAAGTGGGAATTGGATTGATTCTTTTTCTTCATTTCTTTAATTAAGCAAGATATATTTGTTGATTGGTTGGCAGAAAAGAGCAGCTAGTGTTGACATTTTAACATGACAATTGATGCTGGACAGGGCCCTACCCTGAGAAAATCCCAAATCTGTGGAATTTGAATCTTTGCATATTCCACATCATTGTTCTTGCCCTAGCCCTGTTTTTCCAAATACTATAATGAACTAACGAGGTGGAATTCTGTGATAAAGGAATCATAGCATAAATATGCTTTGGTATTTAGTATTTATTAGACAGTGCTATTTCTAAACATTACATTTAAGTGTTTTGATGGTCTCAATATTTGTATGAACATATCCAACAGTTTCCTAAGTCATGCAAGGCACCAAAGCTTTATTTGTTGTTACACAATTATTTAAGGCTCTCAAATACCACTTACCCCAGTTTTTCCGCTTTCTTCCTCTTCAGGAACGCATGGCTCTACAAATGCAGATTCTGACAATCCTAGAAACTGCAAACAAAGGGTCAGGATTCAGATAAGAAATTCTCAAAACTTGCATGGTGCTCAGAAGCACAAATGTTTAACACAATCCTGCTCATCTACATACACACACAAATGTAAAGGTGGTCACATTTTTTCATATGAACTTATAGCAAACCTATACATATAGGAAGTAAAAAAGGACAACTTTGCTCATCTACTCTGTCATTTCCCAAGTCTGAGAGTAGATCTGGCATGATCAAACTTTTCCGTTGCACAGACCACTTCAATTTAAACATTCATGTTTAGGCCCTCCATACATAAATATATTAAATCCACGTTCTATTAATTTTGATTACACATCAGTGTAAGCAAAGCAATTCTGAAGGTTGATGCTTTTCGATCAGTGATCAAGGTTAGGCTGCAGAGGAGAGCTGCATTAAATGTATTTCAGAAGCTTACGAGACCAAACTTGTTAGGGGCCAACAGTGGTCTAGGAACAAATTTAACCACCAGAGTCAACGTTTATGTAAGCCATCCACCTCTCCATTTCAAAACCCTTGGTACCGTTATTCACTGTGGTTTCTGTAAACAGAAATGCCAAGTGTACAAACCTTTTCAGCATCCTTTATTCTTTTCGGAGATCCTTCCAAACAAGTTGGATGAGCCCTTTTAGCTGCAGCATTTTTTTGGCTAAGGTTCACCAATCCATTCAGGTGACTCTGCGCTTCAGGATTGGGAGGAGGTGGCACAAGACGTGGAATCACATTTCGTCCTACTACAGTAGGAATTGTACAGCCAGTTGATGGTAGCACCACTTTTATTGCAATGGCCGGGTCGGTCTCTGAATGTACAAAAAACAAAAACAGCGCAACATTAGACCTCCACTTACAAAATGAAGTGGTTAATGGATTAATTATGATCAATTCAGTACTATTATTTATGTGTAATGCCACAAAGCAGAAAAGCTATATTTAAATACCAAGGTTATAGGGACTAATTATATACATTTTTAATTAAATCAGTGTGATTTTAAATGTTTTCCCATTAGAAATTATACTGGCACCTTGGTAATGATAGGTTTAGCAACATATTGCTTAGGATAGGCGACTCAACAGGTTTTACATTAGCAACATTTATTGCAACACCAAGTTTGTGTGTTTTTGATTTTTAAGTTGAGTACAGTAATGAACACATTTGTGCCAGCAACTGCAGATTTATAGACTTACTTGACACAATCACTGGTATCGCCAGTCCACGACCAGTCTCTGAAGGCACAAGAACATCTGCTGGCTTCTGAGTGCATGGAGGTATGTGCGCAGAAATGTTCTCTGGTATACTGTCCCTGAAGTGAAACACATTTTCAAACTACACAGTAGAAGTGTTTGCTTGATTTTATGTTTGGCCAATTTCCAGCTTATCAAAAAGGAAACCTTATTTTTTTTTTCTTCCCTTTTTAAAGTATTTCCCCCCCATTATATTGCCATTATTGGTGCATGAAAAGTCTGGGACACTGCACACCTTTCATGTATTTTTAGAATACTGTAGTTTATACACAATTGCATATTTTAGCTGGCATCATATACACGCGAGACTGGCTAAAATAGAAGTACTGCAATAAAAACTGAAAATCGGGCTTCTTCGCAGAACAAAGATGGTCCAAAAAATAAATAAATGTGGGTGGAAAAAATAAATAAAGAAGGATTAACCCCCTGCAATATACTAATTTTTAATGAATCTAGGAGTGTTACGCTCACCTGTGTGTGTCTGGATGGGTCGGACTATCAGATTTGGCGCTTTTGTAGCATGATGTAGGCGAGTCAAAAGGTGTCCCTGTGTCTGTAGAGCTGTCCAAGAAATTTCCATCCATGGATGATCGTTTGGATGATAATCCAGAGGATGCTCTAAGGTCTGGAAAACTATGCTATAAAAAGAAAGCATGATCTCAGTAATTACTAAAATCAAATATTGCAAGTAAAGCAATAACAGCCCAACGCAATACCTTTTTCTTCTTCTGAAGGACTTCTGCAGGAAGGTAGTGGTGGAGTTGCTTCTTCTTCACATGGGTTGCTTCAATCTTCATCCCCTCTTTTAGCATGTTTATGTTATTTGCCTGCCTGTATACTGCAAACCCCAATAAGAAGACTTAATAAAGCATTAAGAGCAATTGATCAATTATACATGGATTCCAAAATATCTGTCATCGCAAACTTTTCATAACTACACTGATAATAAATTGCATTTTAGATTTTGGAGACGTCGCTGGCTGCAAGGGGGAAGGCAGACGGGCGGAGAATGTTGGTAGGGCTGTCGTGCCCACTATAAGCGACGGCGACAATGCATTTGTTTTGATGCGACGTTGCTGTCGCTATAAGCGCAGCCTAAGGTTTTCAGGGGAGCAAATTAGAGCTAAACAATTACACATTGGCTTGGCTTTAAAAAAAAAATAAGATTTTATTTTGCACAGAGATCATAATAGCACACGGATGAAAAATGGGCTTGTCTACCATTTTAACAAACGCAGGGGATTATATTTCTGCAAAATAAACTCACTTCGGTAGAACGGCTTTCATTGTATGCAGCGATGACAACCGATGGTTGGTGTCCTACAGCAACTGATGTGCCCTTGCTACTGCTTAGTTGGAACCACTGCAATGATTAATATCGATCATTTACAAGCGAATGCGCAAGTACCTACAGGAACCGGAACCATCTTCTACAGACGGACAATTGATTAACAGCCAAGTGGGAAAGAACAAGGACTCACCAGTATCAGTAAATAACTGTATATCATGTGTTAAATCAATGTTGACACTTTCGGCATTCTCCACTTTTTTGAAGTGTATTCCGAGGAACCACATAGATATGTATTCCACACTGAAAGACAAACATTTGCCGTGAGTATTAAATTGGATGAGATGGGTCAAAGTAAAAGCAATCCGAATGGCTAAAATGAAATGATTCTTAAAACTTATTAGCACTATTATTTTAAATCATAGTAAGTCATTCATTTCAAATGTGCAAAGGACTGAAACCAGTAATTGCGTTGGAATAAAAAACAGAAAGCGGTAGTGTGTGTAGTGTTTCGCAGAATCTCTGTACTCGCACTGGGCGAGTATTTAAACAAGGGACAGTAAATGTGAAGGCTCTGGACAGTCACAGATTTAAGCATAAGTTAATATTGTAAATGAAGCTGCAACAGGTTGTCTTTTTGGTAACCATTTCAAATGCGACCTGCCATTCAAAATGACGTAAACTTACTCATTGCAGTGGTCCCTGTTCCCAGGAAAAGATGGAGGGTTTACATGGGCAAGAGTGATGAATTCATTTCTTTCCAAGTTTCCAACAAGTACACGGATTTTTGACTCAACCAAACCAACCCTACAAAGAAAAAGGAGGTATCAACAAGTTATTTACATTGGTTTGCACAAGTAATCACCCCCTACCAAGATCACATTTTGTTGAATTTCATATAATGCATGTAATTTTTCAAACAACCTTTTTATCTTGTGCTACAAAATTGTAGTGGTTAGACGAGGAGGTTAAAATGACAAAGGAAATGTAAAAAAATGACATTTACTTGTTGCATAAATATTCAGCCTCTTAAGTCAGTACTTGGTAGAATCACCTTTTGAAGCAATTACTGCTAGGAGTCTTTTTGGATAGGCCGCTACTGCTTTGCACAGTAGGATGTCGTCATTTTTGCCCATTCTCCACTGGAAAATTGATCTAGATCTGATAAGTTTGTTGGAGATCAATGGACTGCAATCTTCATGTCTCGCCATAAAATGTTCGATTGGGTTCAAGTTAGGACTTTGACTGTCACTCAAGAACATTAATTCTCTTGTTCAGCCACTCCAGTGTGGCTTTGTCTTTGTGCTTCAGGTTATTGTCCTTCTGAAATGTGAATTTCCTCCCCAGTTTCAGAGTCTTGGCAAACTTAAAACAGTGTTTCCTCAAGAATTTGCCTGTACTTTGCACCATCCATTCTCCTCCTCTTGACAAGCTTCCCAGTCCATGCTGAAGAGCATGTTATCCCCATAACATGATTTTGCTACCACCATGCTTGACAGTTGGGATGGTGTTGACTGGGTGATGTGCAGTGTTGGGCTTGTGCCCGACGTTACGCTTGGCATTTAGACCAAAAAGTTCAATTATTGCCTCGTCTAACCACAAAACCTTTTCCCACATGTATGCATTATCTATTTGCTTTTTCGCAAATTCCATACGCGATTTAAGACAAGTCTGAGTAATGGCTTCTCTCTTGCCACTTGTTCATACAGGCCAGCTATGTGGGGGGACTGGCTTATTGGTGGTGTGAACACAGAGTTCCCATCTCAAACAGATCTCTTAGGGCCATTGTTGGTTTCAGAGTGACATGCGTTCAGTTTCCTGCTTAGCCGGCTGTTCAGATTGGGCAGGCAACCTGATCTTGGTAGTGTCTGAGTGGTATGATGCATCTTTCACTTAATGATGGACTTCACTGTCCGTAATCCTCCACTGACATTTGTACTAGATCCACATACCAGTGCCTTTGTGGCCATAAGGGAGCTATCAAAACAGCCTCCGCTCTGGCTGTGGCTATGTTTCCTAGAACTCTATGAATCATTTAGAGGAGGAAAGACACAAAAGCAGAAAGAACCAAGGCATTGACATTGTATCTGGGTGTCTCCACCTGGAGTAGTAGAACAGGAGCTTGTGGTTTCTGTATAATACCATCAGGTCTATGGAAAGCTGTTCCCAGCTTGAAACAAGGGTTACAAATACCTAGAGGGATAATTGCCATTCTCCGGGAGGAAGCTCGTCCATGTTTAAGAAGTCTGCTTTCATGTTGTTGACACCTGCTATATGGGCGGCCGAGATCCTGGGTACGTGGACTTATGTCCATTGAAGTATGTCAGCTACTACTTGGATTAACCCGGTACTGATCCACCAGTTGATATAGGAAACCGTCAACAAAGTTGTCACATAATTCTCGGAGGTCGTTTCCACACACACAAAAAAAAAAAAAAAAAAGTTTATGAGTGAAGGATACATTTGATGATGGCTTTTAACTTTATAATGTTGCCTGGATAATCCTTTTCCTGAGGCGACAATTGCCCTTGTGCATGGAGATCTTCCTGAAACTGTTCCCCATCTAAATACACTTGTGTCTGTGGTTAGAATTTGCCAGACTGGAAGAGCTAAGTCACAGCCATTTCTGAGATTGCTCAGATTCTGCCACAAACACAAGGATGTTCTTGTTTTGGCAGAAATCCTGTTCTTTTGATGCAGACATTGTTCCACTTGGCCTGGAAACTGGTTTGTAACTCCCACATATGGGACCTTGCCCATACGACTACTGCTGTGGCACGGAATGATCCCAGGAGGGACAGATTAGCTTGCCGCAGGGATCTTTATCCAGAAAATGGCAGATCATATTCTGATTAATTTTTTTTCCCAGGAGGCAGAAAAACATTTTCCTTCGTGGTATTGAACAGAAAACAGATTTCTTAATGGTATCAACCAACTTTTCTCTTCATTGATGAACCAGCCATGACTGCCCAATACCAAGACGACAACTTGGATATGTGTGCCTCTTTTCTTGCCTTGGTCTTGATAAGCTAGTTGTCGAGGGGCTGTGGCAACAAACATGGGAACCTTGGACGCAGAAACGCAAGAACTTTTGATATTCTTCGTGAATGAGTACGTAAAGATATGAGTCTACTAGGTCGATAGATGTGAGAATCTCACACTTCTATTGCGGTCATGAAAGATTGAATGACAATCTTGGATTCTTCGTAAACTGTTTACCCTTTTAAGGTCTATGACCAACCAAAAGTCTTCCGATGCTTTGAATACTAAAAACATGTTGGAATCAATGTCCCTTTACTGTTGACATTCTGGAACTGGGATTTTCGCTGTCTTCTTGATTGTAAATGCCTCTGAAGAAAGCTTCTCCCCTCAGTCAATCCTTTGGTGGTGCAGATCTTTTAAATATGTTTTCTTTGACCATTTTAGCAATTCTAATTTGTAACCATGGAAGAAATTTCAATTACCCAGATATTAGTTGTTGCCTGAGCTCCCTGCTCCCAAAATCCAGAGATTCTGTAGCCCACCAGATCTTGGGAGGGGCCAGCTGACTATCAAAAGTTAGGCCTTCTAACCCGAGGCTCGACCACCCAAAGATGTGCTGGGTCTGGCATCTATTTGGGACTTGACCAGCACAGGGAGGGAACACCTACCCAGGTGACCACAGTACTTGTCCACATGCTTGTTCTTCTCCTAAGCGCTTAAAGCACGGCTATGGGAGGCATTAAGGCTGTGGGAGTGGCAAAGGGCAGCACAGAAAATAACATCATTGTTGTGCTCCAAGGTAGTAACATTCCTCCCCTTAAGGCCCCGGCGGAGGTAGGTCTTTTGCTGGAGGACAGAAAGTCTAACTCTCGAATGTAGGAGCGTTAACCCATTTAGTACTGGCTTCCATGGGGACAACGCAGAAACCGTATATTTATGCTGCACTATATCAACCATTACATTTCTTGCAGTTACGTGCTGCAGCCATAATTTAGTGCTACTGCCCGTGATGCATTATTGAACAATAATTCAGGCAAATAGCTGAACACTGGCAGCAAAGCTTTTAGAGCATAAGTACAATGAATTCAGACAAGAAAAATGTTGTTTGAGCAACAACTTATATTAAATATACAATCCGCTTCTCAATCTATTTTACCAGGGAAGGCCATGAGTAATTTCTCCTGTTATGAAATACTGAGCAATTTATAAACACTTACCATTCTAGATGGTTCTCTTCAGTGGATGCGCTGGCAGTTAAGACTATATAATGCCTAAAATATTGAAATGGTAAAGATTAAATAGTCTGTAGTTGACTGTGGTTCATATCTTAAAATTCAGTCTAATGAGATGGCATAGCAACACACAATGTCCCAAATTAACGGGTACTCAATCACTGAATAAAAACCCCCACACTAAACACATGCTCATTGTGTCCGAGCTCGAATCATTTGTTTAATGAAGAATATTAGTACAGAAACAAGGTAAGTTTTAGTCAAACGCCATGTGTCGACTCTAAGCAAGTCTGACTAATCCTTACATTTTCTGTACTACAAGTGATTCTGCATAAAAAAAACCCAGATTTGATCAGACATAAGGAGCATGCAAGTTCTATTCAAAGTGATTGAGAGCCGGCCCATTTGGGACATTATTGTATGTATCTGTACCGCATCGGTGAAGATGTGCAGCATGAGCAACAGGAAACCACTATTCCAAATAGGGATGAAGAATAAGTGAGTAAGTGCGAGTTCTATTTCTTGCTCTTTATGTATAGTATACACTACATCAGATGCACGGTATGAAAGTTGTGCCCTCGCAGATTTAGATGTACATTAGAGATAGATTTATAAAATTAAACAGCCCAAGGTGAAAAACAAGGTCGGGCGATAGATTTGTATTGAATTCTTGCAATTTCCTGCTCCACTTTTGCTTGCAACACAGGTACATATAACACTAAAGGGATTACTATTATTATAGAAGAGTCCTCCTAGGCGCTGGTCCTCAGTAACAGTGCAGTGTGCAATACGTGAAGAAAAAATGTAGTGGAAACAGTATAATATCAAACAATATAAATGTTATAATTCAATATATCATGTATATATTATAAAATATTTACAATTACAGTCCACTCACTTGAATACCTTCCTCCTAACTTGTACAAAGTGCAAAAGAACGGATAATCCGTGAGTGATATTTCAAGTGTCCGTTTTATGGTTATTACCTTTTATATACAGTATTGTGTGACATGTTGTTCTTTTTATATGTAAATGATGATCATACCTTCTGAATCGTGCATTCCACCGTTTTCCAAGGAGTACTAATCTCTAACAAGATGCAAATATTGATGCGTGTTCTCATGTAATTTGGTTATGTCTATATGCACTGCATTCACTAAAGGGGATATACAAATAGCTATACAGACCACCCAAGTGTTCTCCAAGGGTGCTGCGGATATAATATATCACTGATGGTATAAATTCTCCAGATTCATGGTGTTCAAGTGGACTGTAATTGTAGATATTATTCCATAATATATGAATGATATTGAATTATAACATTTATATTGTTTGATATTATACAATGTTTCAACTATATTTTTTCTTCCTTTATTGCACACTGCACTGCTACTGAGGACCAGCACCAAGGAGGACTATCTTCTATAACAATGCCTTAAAGGATTTGGACAAATCTGTGAGACCCCCAAGCTGCAGGACTTCTAAATAGAGGTGGTTGGCAACTCCTGTATCTACATACACACATACATAGCACGAACAACTTGTGTTCCTAAATAATCTTTGGGGACTTTGTTAAAAATCATACTACTGTTAAGATTTTTTTAATCACTGTGGGTTTTAGCCCTGTGGTTGTGCGATATCCTGCTGCACTAAAGGGATTGAAATATTTTGTCAAATGAAACAATAAATGTGACTGAACAGAGAAGGTTCACAATGAAGATACTTATTACATAATATTTGAAACTATCGCATCATTCATCTATTTTGAATAAAGCAATAGCAAATGTCAGTAAATCTAACAAGCATTTGGGAATATTACATCTGTTCACCAAGGTAAAAAAAAAACATTTTTACATAATGTAACTTGTGAATGTTTTTTTCTTTAGGAAAGCATACAAACAGCAATGTATTTATTTTACACCCTGTCAGAAACTTGTACCCTAGATATTACACAGCAGTTTTCAGGATCTGTATAACAGACAGAATTGTATCTGCCGTCTTTATTTTGTAAATTGAACTACATAGTTCCTTACTTGTACTTCTGAAAAAAGTTTGGTGGTTCAAACAATTTTGACCAGTCTGCCTTTCCTTGAAGAATTTCATCTGTGACCGCAAGACCTTTGGAGAGAATGAGAAACATTTAAATAAGCTACGGATAAACATTTAAATAAGCAATTACACGGTGATCCTGCCTTGTATACACCTGAAATAGAAGTTAACTGAAAACATCACAAAAAAACAAAAACGATAAATGTAAAATGTATTTATGCAGGAACCTATTAAATCTTCATGCCCTTAATTGGTATTATAGCCACAAAGGCGTGCCCGAGAATGTTATATTACTGGTGCATCTTTACAGGAAAGAAGAAGTTTAAAAACCAGACTATTTACTATTGAGTGCAGAAAGGAAGTCTCCCACATTCACTCAAGTGAACCCATAAATACTCTATTTTAGTGATCACAATTTAATATAATATTCATTTTTGTGACACCTGGAAAAATGAGTCGATTTTAAAAACAACGTAAAAAGCAGCCAAATAGTACATTATATAAGCAAGGTAAAAACAAATCTCCCCTATAATACAGTTCAATATGTATCTAATGAGGTGGTGCTATCCAAGTTCACAATGCATTACAGGCATGCCCCACATTAACGTACGCAATGGGTGCAGAGCATGTATGTAAAGCGAAAATGTATTTAAAGTGAAGCACTACCTTTTTTTCCCACTAATCGATGCATGTACTGTATAAGTCATATACGTGCATAACTGATGTAAATAACGCATTTGTAACAGGCTCTATAGTCTCCCGGCTTGCGCACAGCTTCGGTACAGGTAGGGAGCTGGTATTGCTGTTCAGGACGTGCTGACAGGCGCATGCGCGAGCTGCCGTTTGCTTATTGGGCGATATGTCCTTACTCGCGAGTGTACTTAAAGCGAGTGTCCTTAAACCGGGGTATGCCTGTAATCTATTTACATTGATTTGAAAACCAAGGCTACTTCCCATCAAATATCTTACCCCCATAATAAGTACACATTTGCAGGATGCAAAGGGCTCCAAGACCCGCACTGATCCAAATTAGTAGATGGCGTTAAACTAAGCATATCCCTTTTTTTCCCTTTTGTGGCAGACTGAGCCAAAGAATGGGGGGAACCCAGCCCCCTCAAAACATTTACCTTGCCTAAACTCTTCCACCATGATTGTGCGCGTTGAGGTTGAAGCATTGTATGTAGAATTCTGCTGTGGATATGCTGGAGTAATTATGGGCATTAAATGATACCGGTCAGCTGGGTTTACCTATAAAACATAAAAATGATCATCTGTAAGACTGCATGGGAAAAAAAATTACCTTTTAGCACGGACGCTGCAAGGCCGTCGGGACACAGGAGTGCATATATGTTGCTGTGCTACACGAGAACATTACTACAAAATTGTGTTACATACCCTGGGGTCCCAAACTGGTAAATTCAGATTGCTATCTTCTGGTTGTTTCAGCAACACAGGATTGGGCCACTCCCTAATAAAACACATTTTAGTAATAGTTTGCGTAAATTAAAAAAAACAAAAAACTTCGAGGACAATATGCAAGTAAACGTTTCCATCGTAGCTCCAAAACGCACAGGTGCTTTTAGAGCGGAAAATACATCTCAAAAAGTATAATGAATCTTTATTACATTTCTGAAGTAATTATCTGTACTCACCACTTTGAAAAGACTAGAAAGAATTTGTGTACTAGAGTAGATGCCGCTGCATTTGGGTATAGCTGACATGTCCTTGCCACCAACATTGCCCAGGAAACGCCTCCAAGAAATCCCAACATGTTAGAATAAATTCCTCGCCCTTTAAGTGTTACATGAAAAATAAAAGACTTTAAACATATACCTTTGGGCTATATTGATGATAAAAGTTTACCGCTTAACATGAATAACTAAATTTGATACATAGCAAAATCCTGTAAGTCGCATCACATTACCATCATTTAATATTTACATATTTCAGTGGAAATAAATTTATTTTATATTTAGTAGGTTATCAAGATATGGAACTCTGCTTAAGAAAAGACTCTTGTGCATCAGTAACTATTTTGTTTGCCTTTCTAAACAGTATACCTCAAATTAATTAAAATTAAAAAAAAAACCACAGATTAAGTGTTTATTTTCTTACAAGGCCTAGTACTGTATTACAAATTAAAATTTCTAGAATGTAAAACACCACAATTTGAGATTCTTAAATAGGTACACTATGTAACTTCCTGGATTGTGCAGTGTATCACATACAATTTGCAGAGTACTTATGTCCCCACTCCCCCACACTTACTCTTTGCCCACAACTTGATGGCTCTTAGGGTTAATCTGAAGTTCTCTTTGTTTGGTACTAAATGTAGAATTTCATCAGTAACTCTGCAACCTATAATAAAATTAACAAAATTGATATACACTACAGTATACACATTACATTTACACCTCACACACATTGGTGTGCAAGACGCAATCACTTTTTTTTATTTTAATTAAAAACAGTAATTTCCATATTTTTTTCTTGGTCAAGTAATATTGCGACAAACTGGGCAAACACTGCCATTACCATTTAAGCTTCTTATGCATCTTATGTCCAAGCTTCTTAAACGTGAATCATCACGCAGATCCAAATTATCTGGAATACACTGCACCGGCAATCTAGCAAACACCAAATCGATCTATGGAAAGAGCACAAAAATAAACCCGTGTTCTTCACTTCATGACCGGTAATTTATCAAGTTACTTTTTTGCAGACTGCTGCACAGTTCTTACCAAGCAGTTTGAAATAGCGCCACACATCTTCCAATAGCACTTATAGGAAGATGCAACTGATCAGGTACTTTCCAAGAGCTCCAGTCTAAAAATGTGGGCAAGTTACTGTATTTCCCACCTATAAATTGTATTGTTACTTTCTACAAACATTCCTTCTGCAGACTGCTATATGCAGAGCACTAGATGGCTGCATCCACATGACGGCCTCATAAGTATAACTAGCAAAGTAAGGCACATGAATGCAAGTGACAAACATCTATTTGAACCCCGTTATGCAGATATTAGAGAAACAAGACAGTTAAATTAAATGCAATATCTAAAGATTTGTATCAACACCTTCAATGTCATTTTAGATTAATAAAGTCATGTTCTCACCTCAACGTTCATAAAATCAAACTTGATAACTGGTACAAATGCATCCTCCACAGCCTGCATAAAAACAACAGTTTAAGCAGCGGTAAGTTATGAAAAGATATGCTGTATTTTTTCTCCCAAAGGATATTCACACACAACTAGGCAATCTTATATAGGTCCCAGTCCGTTTGTATGAAGAAAACAGAATCAGAATAGGTGCAAGATATTTATTGTAATAAAAAAAAATATTGAAAGCAAAAATAAATGTTACACGTGTCTTCGTCTTTTCTGTAGCACAATATCAATACTAGATGGATGTGTAGGGAAAGCATTATTGCTCATGTTAAATAGCTTTTAAAGCAATTTCCTTACTGTAGAGGGGGACGGGGAGATGAGGCAGATTGCCGATTTAGACAGACCATGTACCAAGGGCTCGATTCAATATTGACCAAAGCACAGAACTGACCTGAATGTTAGTCCCACCACTAATTCGACAAGGATTAAAACAACAAATCATGGAGCAGGGGTCATTTACTAAACTAGCTACAACTAAACACTCAATGGTCAGTTGTGCAGTCTACTGGAAAATATTTTGGATGGACTAGAGGTTTATTGTATGTAAAGTCATGAAAACAAAAACTTTAAAGAACAGTACAAGAGTTCTACAATGCTTTTGTAAGACACAAACATACCCTCAGGTTTTTTATCCCTTCCTGATGCTTCAGTTTCTCAAAGAAAGACTGAAAAAAGTCTGACCGTTCCACATGTCGCGGAGCGACACAGAGCGCATCAATATCGGCCCCTTCAAAAGAGAAATGCAGATTAGTGACCCGCTGTGCTGTATCGGAAATCCTACAACACCCAATAATGATTAGATCTGCGCACCTTTAGTATGCACCCCAAGGCGATATGAGCCGAACGTGAAGATTTTACCACCAACGCCATCAATGATGGAGGGAGGAAGGTTCTGTAAAACAGATTAGATATTATACCATCATGCACATAAAGCAGTTGCTGTAACATCAAAAAGTAAAAGGGCTTGTTTAGTAAAACAGCATTCTGTGTTGATATTCTATATTTGTGCATATTTGCATATATGTCCATAGACACATACAGTACTTGCATATATTCATATGAATACAGGCATACCCAGCATTAACGTACGCAATGGGTCCAGAGCATGTATGTAAAAACGAAAATGTACATTAAGTGAAGCACTATCTTTTATCCACTTATCGATGCATGTACTGTACTGCAATAGTCATACGTGCATAACTGATGTAAATAACGCATATGTAACAGGCTCTATAGTCTCCCTGCTTGCGCACAGCTTCAGTACAGGTAGGAGCCGGTATTGCTGTTCAGGACGTGCTGACAGGCGCATGCGCAAGCTGCCGTTTGCCTATTGGGCGACATGTCCTTACTCGCGAGTGTACTTAAAGTGAGTGTACTTAAAGTAGGTTAAAGTGAGTGTACTTAAAGTAGGTTATGCCTGTACATAGTTCATTATTTTACCATTTAGCTTGCATTATTTCAACATGGGTTTGCTCAGTGCTAGACTGGGACCCCCTTCTGTGTTCTACATTTAATTAATGGAACCGGAGGCAGCTTGTAAGCCGTTCAGTAACAACCGTCACATCACGGGCTGGTACGCCTGCAGGAAACAGCTGTGCGCCCATTTTGGCTTACTTGAATGCCCTCTTTTTACAAACTTTTTTCCTTTTGCGATACCAGGGATGTCATTGTGGAGGCCTATCATGGTCATCAAAACCCCCATCAGTATCCTGGAATTGCTACATTAAAAGGGTTTCTTCAAAATGTCTTTCAATGTGCAAATTTCCAGTAAAGGGACATTACAACACAATAATAGCTACCTGTAACACTGACAAAATGCATGTAGGACAATTGCTTCAATTGGCAGATTATATTCTTATAGACTAGTTGCACAGCTGCATCAGATTCACATTTTCATGGACAGTGCTCACGGTCCATAATATAAATATACTCTATACATTTGACACTATTTCCAAAGAAAGGAGCAGTGACAAAACAGAAGTTGAGCTCCTATCATGCCAAGGCTTAAAAATAGCTCTACTTCCATTCAGACGATGTTCCCCATTTCTATGGTAAGCAACTGCGCATTGGAGGCTTTCTACAATCTTTAACATATGTAGGGATTAATTGTGGCTTTGAAACCTTAAACAGTTAAAAGTTCTTTTTGCTTTGTTCATAAAGTAATGTTGCCACTTTTTAGTAAAATATTAAATTAAAGCAGCAATCCTGGCCCGTTTTATTTTTTTATAGCAGGATTAGAACTAGGTTAGTCCTCTGGAGGCGAGCCACTATTTTCACCTCCAGGGAGCCCTCGGTTCCGCAAATAAACTGTGGTTCTAGCGGACTGTTTTTTAGTCGCATCCCTGGGAAATATGCCAGCCAAATCATTACTTTAAGGGTGATTGAATCTAAGGAAGACAGTTACACTGATACGTTGTGCGTGCACGCCTGTCTGCACGCGTGTATGTGAATTTCCCCATTATCTCTTAGCTTACAATGCTTCCACTGCTGCTAGGGTTTCGGGGTAATAAAGGAGGACTGTGAGACGTGGATGAGCTCAAATTGTATTTGTTGCACACTATAGTGGAGGGATTATCACTTTTATTCATCATACTTTGTCTAGATGTAGCCACTACCATCTTAACATTACAAGGCCAGTATCACCAACGTAAAAAAGTCGATACCCAAAACAGCTGTCTGAGTAGGAACCGGCTATGCACCTTTAACCCAGGCTATGTTGAAAAGCGGTGTAATATGGCAGGCATACCTTTATAAGGGTCCATGTTAAAATGGATAAGCAGCAAAAAGTGACAGTGTGCTCATTTGCATGTCATTACCCAGAATCCCTGGCTGCAGTGGAAGTCTTGTATGCCAAGAGATAACAGGGAAAGGCAGAGTTGTGGACCTTTGAGACACGTGAATCTGTTCACAAATTGTATTTATTTGCGGTGCACTGTACAATAGAGAGTTTGTCTCTTACTCACCATAACTTACTTTGTGTCTAGTCTATGAATGTGTGTATACATGCTTATATTTTTATTATTGATTTTTTTTTTTATTGACCCACTACTTTGGCATGCCCCTTTAAAGTTTTAAGTCATTCAATGGATAATTGGGAAATGCGATTTAAAATAAGTAAAAATGACACCCTACCTTACATTCACCAAGTTCACCAATCCATTCTTTGACCAAGTTGTTTAGTTTACCCAAGACGACTAGCCTGAAATGAAAGGGAGAAAAGGAATTTGAGGACGTCTTCACTGATAACCAAGTATGCATTTTATAAAGCCATATTATATTTGAAAAAAAAAAAAAAAAAAAAGTTATGTATGGTCATGCATTCTTATTGTGTTTTAACGTTACTGCAAGTGCCTGCCAAGCATTGCAATACAATATTGTAATGTAGTTACTAATATTTATTAAGGTGCACATGGTTGCTCCGCTACCAAAAACAGTGCACAGAACAACCTTACTCAAATTAAGCAACTACCACAGAGAAAAATGTGACCTGCTATTCGTAAACCTTCTCCCGCCCCCCACCAATATTTTTTTTTACTTGAGCTACCCATCTAGAAGTTAACGCAGGTCAAATTTCCATTAAGAATGCCAATGTTGATCCACTAAAAGTTATCACAGCCTACAACGAACAAAGTTCTAAAAATCAAAAATTGTTTCAATCTTACGGCCATTTGCTTTACCTGAGTAATATTCCATGGCAGTGCGCACCAATGGGTTAAGTCCCACCTTCTAGTTGGGATAGGACAAATTAAAGACTTACTCCTGTAGGAGGGACCATATATATCCACCCCTGCTCACAGGTAGTCTTGCATTTCATAGCTGAAACTCAACATTAATACATCCTTCTGTCTCTGGGTGCATACGGCGATGGATTACTCAGGAAAAGAAAATTACGGTAACATTGTGAAACAATTTTCTATTATCCTGAGCATCTCCATGACAGTGAGAACCAATGGGCAATGCCCAAGCAGTCAACTGGGGTGGGTAACAAAAATCATAGTCAATGGATAATACATAAATCTTAATTTTCGAATGCACAACCTCTTGCAGTACTTTTCAGTCAAAGCATGCGCTTGCTGAGGCCTGGACGTCAAACGTGAACGTGTTTATGGAAGTCCATACTGCCGCTCTGCAAAGTTCTAGAGAAGCTCCAGTCTTTGCGGTCCATGAATTAGCCATGGATCTGGTGAATTGTGCTTTTAGTGCTTCTGGAGGTTGCTGCCTTGCACCATGCAAGACTTTCTGATGGCTGTCATGATCCAATCAAAAGTAGCTTTTGAAGACGCTTGTCCTTTTCTTTTCCCTACAGGAAGAATGAACAGACTGTCAGATTTTCTGACCGGTTCTGTTCTGGCCAGATATCTTTAGGAATCTGACATTCAATGAATCTAAAAGTTGCTCTTACATTTTATGGTTTCAGACAAAATGGAGGAATAATTTCTTGGTTTAAATGAATAAAAAATACCACTTGGCAAAAATGCCAAATTCGGAAGTACCGTCGGAGGAGGGGGTGCAGGACCAGACGGGCGGCAGGTACCGTGGCATCTTTAGCTCTATGTGCCTACGCTTTTATGACACTATGCAAGTGTTTTCCTTTTATTCCATATAAACCTAATTAGGTATAGTTCATGCTATGGTCTGTTTCTTTATTCTTTGAGACCAACACGACGCTGAACTCAGAACATTACCACAGGAGTCTCCAGGCTATACATCAATCATCACACCAAACAGGTCTGGAAAGGGTCGTTTTATTTTTGGAGAAAGTGCAAGTTCCCACCTTATAGATATCTTCAAGTTACCACATTTTGCTTACGTTATTGCACAATGTTTTTTTAACTTTATTTTTCATATGTGATAACCAATGCGCTCCCCAAATCTTTCTGCTGCATAGATCGGAGGAGACTTTTGTAACCATTCTTCATGGGTTTTTGAGCTGCATATAATCACTTTATTCGCTAAACACTCACCACTGTTTGTGTGTTTCACTTAATTGTGTTTTAGTGGCTCAGCTAAGTCACTTAATCTACATTTCCAAGTTTATATTATATTCACAACCAATTATTAGTTCACTATTATTGCACTAACTTTACTAGAGCGCCTTATTTCTCTTTTTTCCCCAAGTCACCTTTGGTGTGATGGAACTGGCTTTATTGCCCTTTTCTTGAATAGACTGTAAACTGTTTTATAAGGCTAAAGAAGTTTTGTTTCTTGGACTCTTGGATCTCATTAAATTGTTTATCAGCCACTGTCCAAAATTCCATAAAATAGCCGTGTGTGACTATGCTGATCACCCATGGACTTCGCTCGTTTCATGCGAATCTAGTGCCTACGGAGTACTTCTTCCTTTTGGGACACACACACACACACACAAAGTTACTCTGCCCTGCACTCCAGCGTGCTGATCTAGCAAAGACCGCACCTGGTTTATAGGTTCTCATATCCCTGTTATTGAAGCTATCGGCTTGAGTCGTAGAACTGGGAAAACACCTTGGTCTTCGAGGCAATATACGCTTTCCCCCCAGATGCTTTTTCAATTATAGTATCAAGTAGTTTACCAAACAGTAGTTGACCTTCAATGGGTAATACACAATGGTTATTCTTGGATGCGGAATTCGCACTCCATAGTCTAAGCCAGAGCTCTTCTGGCACCTACTGAAGGCCACAGACCTAGCAGCAAGTCAGAGAGTCCAACGATGTCTCTGCAATGAATTCGGTGGCTAGATTCTTTTCTGATAGCACACTGACAAGAAGATCTTTTAACCCCTTTTTCAAGAGTTTCCTCTACATTGGGAATCCACAATTTCATTTCTGTGGATATTGACAATTGCCACGGCCAGTCTGCATGACACCTTATAGCTCTTAAGGATTTCCTGAGCACATTCTCTATTCTATCCATAAAGTAGTAGCATTCTCAACTAGTAACGGTGGCCTTCCTGGCGTTCCTAGATATGGCCACGTCCACCTTCGTCAGATTCCAAAATTCTACACCCAATTCTTCAAATGGTTACATTCGGGAAATTTTATTCGAAATAGACACCGTGCCTGGTTGAGACAACTCTGATTTAATCAACTCTTTGACAATGTCATGTACAAGACATGTTCTAGGTTTCATGTGTTCCCCTAAACAGTCTATTCTTTGCGTCTGTAGGTGGATTGGAGTCATCAATCTCTAAGACTTCACGGAGAGCATTGATTAAAGACTCCACTAGATCTACATCAAAAGATGATTCCTCTGCTTCCAGTTCTTCATCTGATTGAAATGTAATTTCTATAGATCTAATTTGATCCTCTGAGTCTGTCTAGACTGGTATAGGAGCAAGCCTTTTCTGGCCCCTACTGCTGGACTGAGAGGCCATATCAATGTCCTTAGTTACCTCCTCTTTCATTCAAGAGAAACTAAAGACATGTCTTCTGTTGGTTCCTTTGCGGTCTCTTTAAGACATGCATCATAAATCTTATCTTCCAATACTGGATTCTTGTCACATGCTAGACAATATTTTGTCTTTAGTGGCACTTTTCTTTGTGGCAGGCTCCACAGCACTGGCAGTGTCCTCCAATTGAAAACCTGGAGCACTGACATTTATATGAATATCTTACACCCTCTCCCCCCCAGAGGGTGGCTTCTTATCAAGTTTCCCTGCACGCCTGACGAGAGCGCAGCATCGCCCACTCATGCGGGCTTGCACAACCACGTGCACGCATCTGTAACGCTAAATATGGAGGAGTAGGCAGGCATACTGTGAACGTCGACACCCTCCTGGCATCCCAGGGAATCAGTGCCTACAATTGTATGGCAGTCTTTTACCTCCCAGCTGGTCACTTCAGCATAGCTGTAGTAAGAAATTACTTTCCAGCTTGGCTCACACCAGCTCCCCCCAAACAGGCAAAAACGCGAAGGATTGAGGATAGCAGAGTCTCCAAGGAGAGGCAAGAACTCCCCTTGGCTGGACTGTAAGCAGTCAGGTAAAGACCCCCAAAAATAGTACCAAAAGGCAAACAAACTCCTAACCTCAGCTTGATGGGACAATAACAAGGACTAACAGTGAGAAGGAGTGGCTATATGTAGGGCCTTCTACAGGTGTGAATGTTAAGTTGTCCTATTCCAGCTAGAAGGTGGGACTTGCGCACATTGGTGTGCACTGCCATGGAGATGCTCAAGAAATCTGGCTGTTTGACTAGCTGCAAAGTTAAAGCAAACCTGAAGTGCACATAGGTTGCGTGTTTTATTGAACATTTAAAAAGATCAAGTGATAAAATCTTGTGTCAGTTTCAAGTTAACGGATAACGGGTTACCAGTGGCTAACTACGTCATGAGTTCCTAACACACAGGAGTGATAACAGTTTGGGTTTTACCAAACCATACTTGGCATGCTTACCTGTGACTGAGTTCCTCATCATCTTCAAAAACACCAAAGGGCCTCATTGCTTCCATCAATTTCTGGGCGTAAATGTGATCAATTTCTTTGGGACCAGCCAAACTAATTGAAGAGGTGATGCCATAATGCTTCGGAGGTTGGAACTCCAGCATAGTAGTTCTGTCAAACCAAACCAAAATAATTTAGTACAGCAGAACCATAAGCCTGTTTTAGAAGACTGCTTTGAGACAGGCCTGCAATATAGCCTTCAATGTCTTTATCTCAACACGTACATACTCTAGTCGTACAATATTATTGTCCTCTCTCCCACAATATACTGCGCTGTGAAATGTTGGCGTCATACAAATACAATTATACTTCGCCCTCATTCAAGGAAATAAGGCAAGAGAAACAGATCACTTTAGAAGTCATGGGCGCTTCACTTCAGCATTCTCTATACATATTATTTATCTGCAGTATTTATAAAACACATGTTTATGAAAAATAAAGTGGAAACTTTCACCTCCCAAAAGCCTGCAGATACATCCAGTGCTAGTCTAGATCAAAAATAAAATGCAAAAATCCTTCTACAAAGCAGGAGAACGCTGCAACAAATGTGATTTATTGCTCATTTGCCATCATTACTTTTGTTTTAAGCTTCAGTTTCAGTGTGCAGGTAAAGTATGATGGACAATATATAAGTGATGAGAATAGCCACAAGTCAGGCTATGGTTCACCAAACCCAGCACCCAGTCTTTACCATGTGCAGACGGCATTATAAGAAGGGTAAGACTCCGAGGTAACAACATTTCACCTTTATAAGAGCTAGAAATTGTAGTCTATTTCAAAAGCTTAGTGAGGACGATGGGAATCCTTCAGAATTAACAGTTGTACACTCATTTAAAGTGTAAATGGCAAAAGTCTTCCTTTAAAAACAACTAATGAAATGTTTAATCAATAGTATGGAAGCCTGAAGGACAGTTTGCCAGATTTTCTTCAAAGCCCCCCTGAATTACCGCCTTTACAACACAATCCAAGTGAGCGGAAATGGAAACTGAAAATGCTTCCTCTGCAAGGTCTCATAAAACAAAACTTCTAATCCAATATCTAGTGAACTGATCATCCAAATGCAGAATTGATACATGTAGTGTGCAGCGATCAATGGAGAAAAGTATGCCTTAGACCTACACGATAAAGTATTATATAAAGAAAACAAATAAATATTAAAGTGTGAGGGATATATGCGCAAAAAAAAGGGGGGCCACAAGAAAGCAGAGGTATTTAATACTATGGTTCATGTGCTCCACATAACAAAACAGTTGCCCGCAGAAGATCTTGGCTCCTAACCACTTACAAATAGGGTAGCTTCATCTTAACCATGTGTTTCTATTTGCCGAAACATTAATTTGGAGTACTTTTTAAAAAGGTTCTGCTGCCATAGAAACCAGCCTTTATTCAGACCTAGTAATTAATTGAAATAAACACCAACTCTCTATGTTAAATTCACTATTCCCTATAGACAGCTAGTGCATGTTTGATGCATTTGTTGGTTTGTAAAGAAAGATGTTATGCTTATTGCAGTATTTCTGCAAGATTTTACTTGTTGGTCCCATCTTAAGAGAGACAACAGAGGACAAGGTGTCGAGTCATACATAGCATGTGAACACATTTTTTCTACAGAAATCTATAAAACTACTTTATTAAAGGGCATCGTTATGCCCAGGACATAGTTGAAAACGAGAGGTAACAATGTATTACAGTACTTCCTGGTAAAACATTTTATAAATAAAAATAAATACATCTTTCCTTAACGTTTAAAACAAGATCTGAAGTACTAGAATTGTTTTTTTAAAGACGAAGGCCTCGTTGTGAGTGACCGTGTTGATACATAGTGACAGATATTTTATGCTGGCCAAATGTTTTTTGCACATAAAAAATCCAGACTAAACCTCTGCACAGCATGGTTATAGTGCTTTTAGCCAATGTACAACACCAGGGCCATTTAAAAGTTCTCATCTTAACCGTATGATATCGTGGCCGTCTTTCCATTTTGAGCTGTTGGATTATGAGGAATACATTTTGAAAGATTATTAGTGCACTCTCAGTTTATGAAAACATGTAAAACTTTTGCGCGTGTGCATGTATGTTTGTTCGTATATACATATTCTCTGTTGTGCAGTACGTTACATACTGTAAGAGTACTATAGATGTTTTGCATTAAAGTAGCCTTGACTATTGCATCTCTACACTTGTACCCAAAGGGCCTGCTCGCAAAACACAAGTGCTGGCCAATGTATGTCCTGCTGCCTTGTACAGAGTGTAAGAATCAGCAGGTAAGTCACAGCGGTAATGTAATGTGGAGCTATTCAGAAGCTGTGATAACAGTTGTCTTAGTGTTCATCACAGTCTCTTCTCAAAGTAAAATAAGCTTTAGGCAACTTCAACTCTGCTGAAAATTTGCTACGTGCTCATTTTCATGGGCCACACCAAGCATGAAACGTGGCTTCACTTGTGTTTTTCCCCTTTTCTACATTAGTAAACATTTGGCATAGAAAGTTAAAGCAACATAAAGATCACACAATTCTTAATTTTAATTACTTCAAATATTTGGTAACATAAAACAAAGTTTAATTAAGCGCAACCAACGGTGTAATCATGTCAAAAAATTAGACTGCACTACTAAAAAGATGCAATACTCAGCAGCTGCCCTTTAATAAAACATACTCCTGGTTCCCCTCCTGGGACACCTCTATAAGACTTAAATACATAGTTAAATCATGCACCCTAACACTTAGCACAAATCGTTCCCCCATATGACCCCACCTCCCCCCTGCGTTGAGCAACAGGGAAGGACTGGCAGTCTCCCAGCTTCCGGGTCATGTCCTATGGCGGGGGAGGAAGAGAAGGCTGTCGATCAAATCATACATGGCCCTAGTTGTACTGGGACAGTGAAACTGATCAAAACAAACAAATAAATAGGGCATGGGGGGGGGAGGGGGGCTGTTAGATGTAAATGCAGTAAACACGTGTCATAAATATACAAAGAAAAGGTGTATTTACAACTTAAAACAAAGTGTATGTAGAGGTTACATAGTTATACAGTGGAGTATATTTATCAACACAGGTATACATATACTACACAAAAATGTATCAGATATATATATATATATATATATATATATACACACACACACACACACACACACACACACACACACACACACATCTATTATATAAACATATTCTATATATAAACATACAAGCACAGATCCATTTACACACACATTCACATACTCTATTCATGCAGTGTGTATATATGTGTATGCATGTAGCACACACATGTAACACATACATACATACATACAACACACATGTAACACACAGCTTGTTGGACTCACGCAGACATCTCTCTCATAGCTCACGGTTCAGCTCCACCGCCGGGAGGAAGTAGCATCCGAATAGCTCAACCTCCAAAACCAAAATGCCCCTGCGACCATCCAAAACACCGCCAGCCCGGCGGCCGCTCCTTATTTATAACAGCACAAAGCGCCCAACATGGCGGCCACCGCCATCAACACCGGTTCCTAGCGCCTCCCGGCATCCCCCGCTCACTCCCGGCATCCTCGGCGCACTTCCGCAATCCCCAGCAGCCCGGCACAGGGGAGGGGCAGCGGGCACGCAACCTCGTACAGTGCGTGCAGAGACCACCAGCGGGCACACGTCCCCCTCTAGTGGTGATTTCAGGAACTGCAGGGCTCCCATAAAGGCCGAATACTGTCTATCTGATGGCACACTGCTGGCCTTTCCCTTACTATAACCTCTTACACAAAACGTATATGCACCTTGTTATATAAGTATCTATCTTTGTAGAGAGTTCCTCGTGCATATTTATCTTTAAGTAATAGACTACCATTTTTTTTGTTACTCTTAAAATACACGACTCGCCTTGCCAAACCAATTGCTTCCATAGTCAACTCTATCCTGTCTGCAGGCCATATCCCTAAGACCTGGAAAGCTGCCAGAGTTGTCCCAATCTTCAAAAGTGGGGACAAAAACACTGTCTCAAACTACAGACCAATCTCCCAATCTCCCTTCTCCCAATCCTATCCAAAGTCATGGAAAAATGTGTTCACTCCCAATTAAGCGTTTACTATAACAAGACAAATTTTCCTAGCCAATTCCAATCTGGCTTTCGCCCAAAACCCTCCACCGTAACTACCCTGCTAAAAGTTTGCAATGAAATCCAGTGTGGAATGGAACGGGGTCAACTCACTGGTGCAGTATTCCTAGATTTTGCAAAGGCTTTTGATACTGTTGATCATGCTATCTTGCTCAACAAACTCCAGAGCTCTGGAATAGGGAAGCATGCTTTAAACTGGTTTCAGTCCTACCTATCAGGTAGATCCCAACATGTGTCCATCTCTGGCGCTAACTCTAACCCCCTGGCTATCACCTGTGGCGTCCCGCAAGGCTCTGTTCTGGGGCCCCTACTCTACTCAGTGTTCATCAATGATCTTCCTACATCTTGTCAGGAAGCCTCAATACACATGTATGCAGATGACACAATCCTATATGCACACAGCCATAGCCTCTCTGACCTTCAACACATACTTCAGTCTGACTTTTTCAGACTCGAAAACTGGATTTCCCAAAACAAACTGTTTTTAAACACTGACAAGACTGTAACAATGGTGTTTGGGACCAAGACTAATTTTTTAAAGCTTCCAGCGACTGAGCTCCAGATTACAACCAACACTAACACCACCCTAACTCCTGTTACTAGTTTTAAATACCTGGGCATATGGTTTGACTCCCACTTAACATTCGGGATGCACATTAATACCCTGACAACCAAGACCTATGCCAAACTAGGGGTACTCTACAGGAACAAATCCTCCCTAAGTCTCCTGGTCAGAAAACGTATAGCACAGCAGATGTTAATGCCAATTATTGACTATGGAGACATAGTATATGGCTCAGCACCTCAAACCCACCTTAGCAAACTTGAAATCCTCTACAATTCAATTTGTCGTTTTGTTCTCCAATGCAACTATAACACACATCACTGCGAAATGCTCAAAGAACTAGATTGGTCATCACTCGAGTCTAGGCGCAAAGTTCACCTTTCCTGTTTTGCTTCAAATTAAAGTGTATTGTGGTTTTTAAAACTTTAAATTATTCAAATAGTTGTAATTTTAATGGAAACACAGGAGCGGACGTATGTACAATTCAGCTAGTTTTTCTAAATCGGTATTGCAGCCAAATTGTGATTGGCTAAAGAGCGTGGCGTAACGGCAGCAGCGCGAAAAGATACTTTTCAGGTCTTTCCCCCGATCTGCCGGCTCAACGCTCACTGCCTTGCGCGCGGCCAAAGTATAGAACGTCAGGCCTGGACTCAGCTAATTCTAAGGCTGAGGCCCCAGTACCTCCGCTGCACGCGCGCCCGCGAGACTGGCGGCGCGTGCAGCCGATTCCCCGGTCTGCAGGGAGCTGCAGACCAAAAGACCGGGGGGGGCGTGGCGAGGGAGTGACGGGGGCGCGGCCATGACATCACCCGGCAGGTTCGCCCTCATTGGCTGCGAGGGCGCTAAGCCACGCCCTCCGGCGGTTCAGCCAATGAGGGCGAACCTGCCGGGTGACATCATGGCCGCGCCCCCGTCACTCCCTCGCCACGCCCCCCCCCCCCCCGGCCTTTTGGCTCTCTGCAGACCGGGGAATCGGCTGCACGCGCCGCCAGTCTCGCGTGCAGCGGAGGTACTGGGGCCTCAGCCAAGGAGAAGCAGGACAAGGGGCGCTTTTGGCAAAAACGGTGATTGAGACTGCGTTTTGGTTGTTACAGTTCATCCTTTTTGTTACCATTTGCTAGGTTGTTCGTTCAATAAATAATTATATGTTGATATGTGTTAACCAATGGAATGTTCAATCTCTTGTTATTATTTTGAGATGTTTAGTACTTTTTTTTTTTGGATCTTGCATTATTTAGACCATTTTTGCTTTGTGGGACCAGCAGATAAAGAATTATGTTAAAATGTATTGAGTATGTTTAAAGGTATTGCTAAATGTTTTGGGGTACCATTAATGGAAGGTAAGACGGAGGGTCAGACGGCTGTGATATCTTTCTTGAGTATAGAAATTGATATTCTAAAAATGTTTTTTAGGTTACTGCAAAAGAAATTATGGAGACTATCACAATTGGTAGCTAAGACGATGGGTTGTAAAAAGATAGTTTTAAAACAGCTGCAATCATTGTTGAGACATGTCATTTCTGTGTAGGGTAATGCCTATGGAGTAGAGTTTGTTTTGCAGGAGATAAGCAATGGCAATGAAAGGAATTAAGAGTCCTCGTCATTTTGTAGGATAACAAAGCCAATAAAGGAAGATTGGGAAGTATGGCAAACTTTTCTGATGACTTATAATGGGAGATCATGTTGGTAATATGAGGAGATCCAACTTGTGATTTGTAATTGTTTATAGGCGCAGCGGGTTGGCTCGGTTTCAGTTCCTTTCTTGCAGGTGGTGTGTGGAAAAATGGCCGCCATGGTGGGCGGAATAATAAGGAATTGTTCAGACAGGATGCAATGCGATGTGCCCGTGCGTGCGCCCGTTCGCCACTCTTTCGCTTTGGTGTGTGGGAGTTTGCAAACTGAAAACGACACCTGACAGCGAAGTACAGCATTGACGCCGCTGCACTTGAAGGAGACAACTAAATATGTAATTTCAAGCGGCAGCCGCGTCACGTGTACTTCGCCAGCCAATCACAAACACGCACACTTTGTTTTTTATTTAAAAAGTCCCGCCTCCAATCGCGTCATTCTATCTGCTGGGGATGAGCACACCGCCAGCAGACAGAGGCGTGGACGCGCAGTACTGTAGTATTCTGTCTGAGCTCAGCCTAAGGTCTGACAAAGAATTTTACTCTGTCGATATCTGGGGTAAAGAATGGGAAAACAAGAGAGTAGTTTTGGGGTAAATAATTTATCAGCTAGTTCTTTAACATTGGTCAAGCTTTTGCATCATCTGATGCTGAGATGTCTACAGTGGAACATATGGTTCAGAGCTCGCCATGTGCCGGGGGTTGGGAATTGTATTGCTGACACTTTATCTCATTTCCAGTGGGCAGAGTTTCAGAAATTGGTTCCGGGAGCATCCAAGAAGGGTTGAAAGTGCCCAGATATCTCATGGAACCTAGTTTCAGAGGTACTGTAGACTTGGTAAATAAATTGTTGTCTCCAGCAACTTTGGGCTGTGTATTCGAAGGTATGGTACGAATGGTTTAGTTTAGCACAGCAAGTGGAAGGTTTATGGGATGATGAGGCAAAGCTTAGGGTTCTAATGTTGTTTATATGTCAATTATGGAACAAAGTAGTGCCAGGAGCAGAAGCAGAAAGAAAATTAGCGGGGTTAACAGGTTTTTTTTTACGTTGAACGGCTGTTAAGACATAACAAAGGATTTTGTTATTAGATGTTTAATAAGAGGTTGGAAAAGGGAAGTGATCAATAGAGATTTTAGAAGGCCTATTACTTTTGATTTATTTATCAGTTTAGTAGAAGCTAGGAATACAGTTTGTTTTTCAAAGTTCGGGGACAAGTTGTTTAAAGCTGCATTTTTCATTTGCATTTTTTGGTGCTTTAAGGATTGGAGAATTAGTAGCAGCAAGTTGGTTAAAGTGGGTTATGCAAAGAGAGGATGTTTTGTTTTATGAGGACAGGGTTACATTTCTAATTAGGTGTTCAAAAACAGATACGAAGTAAATTAAGGATAATTTTCGATTTCATAAGAATTCGGCCAGAAATTAGGGGTTTATTTTTAGTTCACAAAAAAAGTTAACTTTTATTGAGATATCACTTTAGTAGTGTTTTTAGGAAGGGACTAGATTTATGCTGGGTATGTTCAAAATATTTTGGAACGCATTCTTTTAGAATTGGGGCTGCTACCGAGGTGGCTAGTTTAGGGTTAAAAGAAAAGGAAATTATGAAATTGGGTCGCTGGGAATCTGATAGATATCAGATTTACGTTCGTCCTGATTTGGGCGTGTAATCATTTTAATATTGCAATTTGTGAGGGAGGGCAGCCGCAACAGTTTGGATTAACCGACATTCCTATATGTTTTGGGCAGCGAGAAGAGCACAATGCAGGCACTGTATGGTATGGAAAAAGAAACTCGGGCGCATGGAGTGTACAATTAGAATTCCTAATGAATGTAGCCCAGTCCCCCTTGGGCTTCCCCTTTTCTACCTCAGCTGCGGTCGGAGGGACTGCGAAGTGTGCGGGCGCCGCCGAAGTTAGCAGCGGTCCCGGCGGTTAGACAGGAAGGTGGGGGCAGTGTGCAGGGGGCGCTCCGGACACTCCTCGGCGGCCCGAACAATAGGGCGCCGCCATCTTGTTATTACTGCACATGCGCGGTGAACAGTATTGCGGTGGCAAGCAGGGAAAGATCTGTGGGGAACTACAACTCCCATGAGGCATAGGGAGATCTCACCAGATGACCCACAGCAGCCAATAGGGCTCGATGGTGCCCTGCAGCAGGGAATAGATACTTTTGGCGCACTGTGAATCACGCCAGTCGGGAGAGGGACTGCAAAGGAACAGGTAGTGTCCAGGGAGCAGTGCTCCTCTGGACTAGGCCAGACCTTGCCCCCTAGGCCCCAGTTGGGCCCCGGCCCCCTATAAATTGTGGTTGCTTTAGGGAAGCCATAGTCAGGGACCTTTCCCATTATCTCAACCTAGTCAGGTACAGCACCAGTGAGACACTCCGTGGTGCCTGCGGACTGGGACAGATCACCTTCACGGTATAGACGGTATGGTGATATTATCCACGCCGGAATTCACCCAACGCGTAAGCGGACGACAACGTTGGATCAGAGGAATCCCCTTTTTGTCATTCTGCAGTACCCGGGTGCAGGAGCCCCGGGCAGGTACCTAACCCAGTGCACTAACACTTCATGGGATAGCGCTATCTCCAACACTTTGGGTGGGCCCTGACATTGGGAAGGGACATCAGGGAATTGGTGCCCGGTACCCAATGCACTCTGGGGACCTTCACTGTTGGTATCCGGTGGGGGTATATGTATGTATATATATATATATATGACTGTGTGGTACAGAGTACCAAGGTTATTGCATGTGGTAAGGTTGCTAGCATATATTTGTGTGCGTGCATTATTATTATTGTTCCTGTAAGCGGACCATCCCACTCCGTTGGGATCCCTTACAGATGGAGGCGCTGTTATCCAACGGATCAGGTATACCCCAGGCTCCCAGCGGCGGAGGTTCATGCCTTCTGTGAGCCTATCAGGTAAAGCACCACACGTGGTGACACAGGTGTATTCCCACACATGGTCTCTATCTGCGATTGGGGGGGGAAGTATGTTACATGAAGATAAGTGGTGGGACTGTAGAGAAATATAGACAGCAGATACAAATATATGAAAATGTAATAAAACATATGACCTTTGTCACTGAATTGAAAAATTCAGTATAAGTCTTTACTTAATAAAATACATCAATACAAACGTATAAAATAATGAAAATTGGAGATCCCAATAGGTAACTATTACACAAGGTAACCTTTATGTTTGGGGATGTTCTCTTTGGATGATAGAAAATAACTCAAAGGGCATAGATAACCCTATTTGGACACCTAATATGCTGGAATGTCACATAGAATAACTTCTTCCGGGTATTGGTCTTTCTACAATTAGATTTTCAAATGTCTCTCCTTAGGAATTTGATTATTTTCAAAGAATCCGGAAGGTGCACCTTGAATCCACAATTTATATAGTTGATTTTGAATTGTGCACAACTTCTTCATATATGCCGAATTTACATACAGTTGTGTAAATCACTCCCACCTCAATGGGGATATAGTTACCCACTCCTCCTGTACGTCCTACGACAGCCTCCACAGCCTGATGGAAGTTGTCTTCACGGGATACTTTTTAACAGACGACCGGTTTGACCTGGAAAAAATGATAAGCTGTCCCTGGGTGGCACTTCCACACCAGCCTCCGCATGTAGTTGCTCCTTGCGGTCTTCCTCGTCTGCCCCTATTGATTCTGGGTACACTTGGAAAGGCTGCGGCATGCGGGTCAAAGGATTGCGCTAGCGTTTATCTGCGCAAGCGTTCCAGCGTTCAAGTCTGGCGAGTTGGAAGGGGGGTGATGCGTCTCCTACGGGTCTTCCAAAGGCTCAAGGGTGTACCGGCAACCCTACGCGTTTCACCTTTGGCTTCTTCAGGGGTATGAATCTGGGAATGGGAGAATTAAGGATAAAATGGAAAGGGTGTAGGGGTTTAGCTTCAATCTCCAAGTTACATAGTTACATAGTTACATAGTAGATGAGGTTGAAAAAAGACATAGGTCCATCAAGTTCAACCCATGCTAAATTTAGACAACAGATACTTTATCCTATATCTATACTTACTTATTGATCCAGAGGAAGGCAAACAAAAAAACCCCAGTGTTATATCATCCAATGATATCTCATAAGGGGAAAAATAAATTCCTTCCTGACTCCAAAAATTGGCAATCGGATTAATCCCTGGATCAACATTCTTCCCATGTATACTTATTTGGTATATCCCTGTATACCTTTCCTATCTAAAAAGATGTCCAACCTTTTTTTGAACAAATCTATTGTATCTGCCATCACAGTCTCCATGGGTAATGAATTCCACATTTTAACTGCCCTTACTGTAAAGAACCCTTGCTTTTGTTGCTGGTGAAATCTTCTTTCCTCCAACCTTAAGGGATGACCCGGAGTCCTTTGTACTGCCCGTGGGATGAATAGTTCTTTTGAAAGTTCCTTGTATTGTCCCCGAATATATTTGTATATAGTTATCATATCCCCTCTTAGACGCCTCTTTTCTAATGTAACTAAATCTAATTTAGCTGGCCTCTCCTCATAAGTTAGATTGTCCATCCACTTTATTAATTTGGTGGCTCTTCTCTGCACTCTCTCTAGTTCCATAATGTCTTTTCTTAGGATTGGTGCCCAAAATTGTACTCCATATTCAAGGTGTGGTCTTACTAATGCTTTGTAAAGGGGCATAATTATGTTTACTTCCCTTCCATCCATTGCCCGTTTGATGCAAGATAAGATCTTGTTTGACATTGGGAACTATTGCTAAGCCTGCTGTCTACAAGCACTCCTAAATCCTTCTCCCCAATATATCTCCATTTAATTTGTAAGTCGCCTTTTTATTCTTGCATCCCAAATGCATAACCTTACATTTATCTGTATTAAACCTCATCTGTGATTTACCTGCCCACGTTTCCAGTCTCTCCAAGTCCTTTGAAGATAAATTACATCCTTCTCTGATTCTAGGTGATCCGCTGTAACAATTAAGAACAATTTATAGAACATATTGGCACCTTTTTAGTTTTGTACGATAAAAGTGATCACTGTTGTGCAAATATTTATGTGTTCCGGGCAAACCAGATAAAACGATTTACAATAAAAAGATGCACGGTCTTCTTTAATTATTGCATTCATAAATGACCCACAATGTGTAGTGTCTTTGAGATACAATGAGGGCTATTTATCAAAACTGCATGGCTGGAAAACTGATGCAAAATTATGCTTTCCTATCAAAGAATAAAATCCCATTGGTTTTAATGTAACGTTTTTTTCTTTGCAAAATCTGGTACATTTTTATCCCAATTTTGCAGCCCATGAACTTTAATAAATAACCCTCTTTAACGAAAGTAAAATAGCCATTGTCAATTCTTAATGGCCATTCTCGCCTGATAACATTCATATTTGAGTAAATCTACCCCTAATATTAAAAAAAAAAAAAATCCTTCAAATGGCCTCATAACTCTAATTTAATACCACCACCGTGCTCTGCTAATGTATCCTCGTACTCAATGAAAGATCAAGTCAAGCCGTTCTAAATTCCCTCTTACACCTGGTTTCTACATCTTCGCAGGAGCACTGTAAATTGGGTAGGCCCGTTCCCCATTACACTTTAAATTGCAGGCAAGATTAATTAAGTGATTCACCTGCCTCGGGAACAGGTTTAGTAATGGAAAGTAACTGTGAGTTTACTGAAGCTGCTCTAATTTCACAGCCTTCAATCAGGCCCCCTCCTTTGATCAGCTCATTCCCTCCCAGCAGGGCTAGTAGATCGCCACAGGACACAAGTGCTTCGTTTGCAGTCACGTTAATTCTGCTATTTGTTTGTCTCCTAGCTGTTGGAGATTAATGAATAAAAATAGTGTTTAAAATTGCCAGCCATTCTCTTTTAATCGATATGATGGAAAATTCCTTCCAGTTTTCTTCTTCTGATTACCTGATGCAGTTCCCAGTAAAGACTTGTATGGAGAGTGTGCTAAGCAGTGTCATTTCTCAGTGCTGAGTCTGTCCGCAGGCTTTGCAAACAGTATTACATTCCATTGAAATGAAAACCATCATTAGAAAAAATCACATTCGTCTTATGCAGCATTATGGGTCACATTTACGTGCCCTGCGAGGAAAGAAACGGCCAATTGTGGTTCTGTTATTCACACTTAGAACATACTCCCTGCCATAATTATAAGCCATTACTTTCCTTTGTAGCAGTAGGACCATGTCTAGACTATGTTTTTATTATAAGAAGAGGAGGAAGGTCTCAGCCACAAAGAGCCGAGACTTACTGAACCATAATCAACTGACTCTTTTAAGCGCACAGGTAATTGAGACCCATAGCTTAATCCCATTTGGCGTTGTCATTTCCTGACATCCCTAGTTAATTAATTTGCACATTTGCGCCCCATGATTTTGGAGTGTCACATTGTGATGTATTGATAAAGGTATATGCTGGTAAATCACCTGTGTATTTTATTATATAATTGATCAGTACTATCTGATCCGGGGAGCTCGAGGCGGTTGTTCTGAGTCAGCCACCTTTCCCCTTCTTGATTTCAAACAAGAACAATGGTGTAAACTGTCTTATTATTATGAAGAGTACACGTACTCACTACAAAGATTCTCATTTAAATGAGTGTGTTGGTTTTTTTTTTTACCACAGTTGTATATCACAGAAAAAAGCTAGTAATACGACTGTAACTTTAATATTGTGTATATTAAAGATGTAGTCCCTCTTAGGATCCAAGTTAGTCTATCCTTACAGTGCGCTTATGATGTCCCTACCATATGGGGGTGAACGCTCCACTTCTGTTCACTATATCTGTATATCCCAGGAGATCGTGAGCGGTTTATGGCAGTGGCATGTTTAGTGAGTTAAATAAAGGGCATTTATATTGTTTTTTTTATCCTATAGGAGGTGGTAGACCCAGTCAGAATTGATATTGTTTTTTTTTATCAGACGGTAACTATTTTTAAATACCTTGCTAAATTTTTAATGCCACCATAGTAATCAAGTGCTTTGGAGTGTTTTCACACTCTGTACCTAATCTCTTTGGTGATAAGACTGTTTGTGATCTACTGTATGGATGGCTAAGTTGTTGATCCATATTTTTTGCTTTCAATGTTTTAGTTGAAACTAATGATGTTGCGTTTTGTCAGAGAGATGAATGGCGAAGAACGGAAATTACAGTACTAGATACGATTACCATTACAGAGAGGCGAAGAAAATAAATATGTATTCCTTTTTGCACAGGGCGCAAATAAGTGAACCTTTTACTGCAAAGGTGATTTGATTAGTTCTAAGCAAACCAAAAACAATAATCTATTCCATTTTTTAATGTGGGGCTGCCCCATTACAGTCCTTTATTGCCTTATCATAGCAAACGTTATACCTATATAAGTATCAACATCTATGTTTCATTTCTCTGATGCTCGAATAGCATGAATCGCGGTCTGCAAAGAATCAAGTTTTCTCTAAAATATAGATCGAGGATACATTGCCTCCCAACTTGCAGACAAGAACAGGATTAGAATAAGAATGACAGGGAAGGAAAACAAGATAGCATAACTCTGATGTAATTAAATCCGTCTGAATTGACTATTTGGGGACAATAAGCAACAATTTAGTGATGCTTAACTATCTGTTCAGGAAGGGAAATTTCTACATTATTTCGTAATGCGTTGCCTATTCCATTGAGCACTAATAGGACTGAATGATTTGTTGCCATAAAGAGTCATTGTGTAGAATTCTGTCCATATTTGTACAGCTCCAATTACCTATTCTTATGCTTTTTTTTCACAGCGGGCTTATCTTTCACTGTCCAGATCTATCTGTGAATGCCTCTCTGCAGTTTGTATACTTCTGTTTGTATAGTTTTGGATTTACCCACAATCCTGATTTTCGGAGGCCAGATAAATCTAAGTGCTATTAGTTTTAATACAATCCCTTTAATTTATGACAGCACAATGAACATATGAGATCAGGCATTGATTTGCTTATCTCCAACTTTTGTGGTTAACTTTCTTACTTGGTAACGTAACTAATCTTTTAGGTCTTCTAGCTCTTGTTGTGCAGGTATCCTAAAAGGGATAACTAGAGGCAGTGTTTTATAAGGAAGGATATACGGCACTGTAAACTATACAGTTCTAAAAGGAGAGTGAGGGCATGATACAGTACCTGAAAGCGGTAAGGAATTTACAGAAGGAAAACTTTTCCAGAGATTCTTCTAGTATTCTTGAAGAAGGAAAATGTTACGAAAACATGTCTCATGTTAGTACTTTAAAAGGTATCCCAGATTGCAACAAATCTACACATTTCTTGAGAAAAAGACATGCAAGAGCCATTGGCCTAAAGGAGGTGGTAGACCCAGGTAAAAGGAGGTGGGAGGCCCAGGGATAAGGAGGCGGTAGGCCCAGCGATAAGGAGACGGTTGGCCCATGGATAAAGAGGTGTAGGCCCAGGTAAAAGGAGGTGGAAGGCCCAGGGAAAAGGAGGTGGTAGGCCCAGGGAAAAGGAGGTGGAAGGCCCAGGGAAAAGGAGGTGGTAGGCCCAGGGAAAAGGAGGTGGTAGGCCCAGGGAAAAGGAGGTGGTAGGCCCAGGGAAAAGGAGGCGGTAAGCCCAGGTAAAAGGATGAGGTAGGCCCAGGGAAAAAGAGGTGGTAGGCCCAGGGAAAAGGAGGTGGTAGGCCTAGGGAAAAGGAGGTGGTAGGCCCAGGGATAAGGAGGCGGCAGGCCCAGGGATCAGCAGGCGGCAGGCCCAGGGATCAGCAGGCGGCAGGCCCATGGATCAGCAGGCGGCAGGCCGAGGGATCAGCAGGCGGCAGGCCCAGGGATAAGGAGGCGGCAGGCCCAGGGATAAGGAGGCGGCAGGCCCAGGGATAAGGAGGCGGCAGGCCCAGGGATCAGCAGGCGGCAGGCCCAGGGATCAGCAGGCGGCAGGCCCAGGGATAAGGCGGCGGCAGGCCCAGGGATAAGGAGATGGTAGGTTCAGGGAAAAGGAGGCGGTAGGCCCCGGGATAAGTAGACGTTAGGCCCAGGGAAAAAGAGGCGTTAGGCCCAGGGAAAAGGAGTCGTTAGGCCCAGGGAAAAGGAGTCATTAGGCCCAGGGAAAAGGAGTCGTTAGGCCCAGGGAAAAGGAGTCAGTAGACCCAGGGAAAATGAAAGAATCACTAAAAGCAGGCATATTACATTTAAGGTTAGTACATACATAAACAAAAGTTTACAGTAGATATTAGTGACATAGGTAAAATGATTGGAATGAAGGTACATTTTTACAGTAGTAAAAATTGTTGTAAAAATGAACCAACCGAATTGGCCTAATGACCGTTTTCTGCGTTCTATTGCTATATTTCTGACTGTTCTTCTGGGATCCGCTCTTTATTTTATCAGCTTAATAATATATGTTTACATCAACACTACAGAAAATAACAGATGTCAAATTCTGATATTAGAAAATATAGTGCCGAGAAAAAGTTTGTGAACCCAAATGATAATTATGGAAATTCCATAATTTTCTCTAGAATCAAAACCAGTCTTTTCTTAAATATCCAATAGGGTTTATATTAACCAATTCCATGTCTTTTGAAAGAAAATGATGTATGAATTGGACAAACAATGAGTAATTAAGAGACAGGGTATGTGCAAAAGTAAATGAAACCCATGGTTTTATCAGCTAAATTAAAAGTGATAATTAGAATCAGGTGTTTAAATAATTAGGTAGGTCTTCAGGTATGAGTTTGTGAGACTCCACTCTATATAAAGATCAGAAACTTTGTGAGTTTGGTCTTCAACATACAGGTGCGTGGAAACACGTCATGTCACGATCAAAATAAATCTCTCAGGGCCTCAGAAAAGCAGTTATTATGGATCACAGTAAGCTTATGGTGACTTGATGGCAGAAGAGGAAAAGCAATACTCCATATTAAAGTGTTAAATTCCGAGCCATGCAGGTGTTACCTTGGAGGTGCGAGCTCAGTGATTCTACAGATGTACATTCCAGCCCTACCAGGGACCATATGCACAAATGCACAGGTACCTGTCGAGCAAATGGCTGCAACCAGAAGTCAATTCAGCGGCCCGAGTAGTGGTGCTGTTACTAATTGACTGGTTTGTATCTTCTAAAAGTATTGGTATCTTACAGCATAGTACACAAAGTTAGGTAGTGGACTTTTTGTAAAATATATCCATGGTCGTTGACCCCAGAAAGTGTAAGCTGGGGGGGGGGGGGGATATGTGACATAGTCCCAGGATAGTGGGCAGCTTTCTGTCTGATTTATAGAAGAAAGTGCAGACTTAGTATGGAAGTAGTCCGCCCCACAGATTCACAGTCACTAAGGCTGGTGGATAGGAAATCCATACCAGACTTTACAATGGTTCTGGTTTCCCTCACCTGCTCTCCTAATTAAGGAACAGAAATATATTGCAGTGAGGTTTACTTCTCCAGTCTCTCAGGGCCTGAAGGCTGGGAGGAAAGTGTAGACGGCCCCCCCAAATGTTGCAGCAACTGAGGAGCTATCTCCCAGCTATGTCCCCATCTGACAGTTAAGGACTCAATGTTATGTCTGTGTGTTATTTAAAGTTGGTAACTGGCTTAGCCAGACAACATTGCAGATAGAGATATGTATGTGAGTTAGACTCCTGACAGGAGTAGATGTTTCCTTTTAAAACTTTCCCCGCCCGTAGAGCTTACAATCTGTGTTTTAGCAGAGGTGGTAACCCTGATCGATCGATACAAAGCTACTGAGGCTCTGTACAAATCAAGGACCCTCCTGTGGTCTCACCGCAACATCCACCTCTGGGACTTTATATATTAATGTACAATTTATCCATGTGCCTGTGATGGTAAATTTATCAAAATGGAACCTGGCAGAATTTGGTTCCTGTATGCAAACTAATGTCTCACTATTCTATATGTAGCAACTTTACCCCCACCCTATGTGAGATCTGGGTCGCTACCTGTGTATTTCTGGTGCAGTGCATACCTGTTGGTAATCCAGGAGGCTCTGAGTTGCTCCACGATGGTGTGGAGAATCAGGACAGGTTTACAGGGTGATTATTTCTTATTTGGCAGTGCCTCCAGCCAGCAAGGATCCTGGGGTCCCAGTATGGTCCATGCTGACACTCTTGTATGGCCCAGACATTAAGCCACACTGTTAGCTGGTTCCAGATTCTTTATTATCATCACAGCCAGAAGTTACAGTTCTTCCTAATCTCCTGAAGGCCACTTTAAGGCTTGAGGCCCATCTAGGCTCCCTCCTGATCTCCTCCTTTATCCTCTACTGGGATACAGGGTAGCAGTTGCCCACTCCATAGGGGGAGGGAAGAGAGCCCCTAACTTCTGGGAGAGTGTCAGTATATACCCCGGGGATGGGCTTTTAACCCGGCCCCATAACACGGCAGGTCTGATACTAACAGGCATCACACTAACTGCATGTGACCCAGCAGTATTCTCCCCCATGCTGACACTCATGTTGTTGCTAGGCCCGCCCCTGGATACAGTAACACTGCATCCAAGCTGCAATAGCAAGCTAGTACCTCATGAGAGAATTAACCCCTCACATTGCCTGTACTTACCAGGACTAACGCTGTGGGGGCCCAACAGAAGAGTAGCGTCTGGAGACTATTCTACATATACAATACTGCCTTATTAGCAGAACTTAAGACACTTTTTCAGTACAGGACATTTCTCACCAAAAAGGTATTTTTAGTTCTGGAAAATGGCAGAGTTATAGAGATTAATAACAGGAAGGTCAGAGATAACCAGGTTCGCAAGAAGTAACATCATCAGGGATATACAATCAAGAACGGTACCGGATATTCCAAAAGATAAAGATTTTACCCAATGGTATTGTCCTCAGGCCTACAGTAACATTGGGGCTTGTAAACCATTTCCTTTTTCAACAATCCAAAATCCCTCTCTGTCCCACTTCCCTTCCTCCCTCTCTCCCACTTCCCCCTCATTCCTCTCTCTCCCACCCCCACTTCCTCTCCTCCCACTTCCCCCCCCTTCCTCTCTCTCCCACTTCCCTCCCCTTCCTCTCTCTCCCTCTTCCCTCCCTTACTCTCTCTCCCACTTCCTCCCCCTCTCTCCCCCTTCCCTCTCTCTCTTCCCCCCTCACTCTCTCCGGCTTCCACTCCTTCCCTTAATTTATCCCTCCCTCCTGCTCTTCCTCTCTCTTCCACTTTCCCCCACTTTCTCTCTTTCCCCCTTTCACTCTTCCCCTCTCTTACTCTCTCCTCCCCAACCTCACGGCTCTCCCCCCACTTCACCTCTCTGTCTCTCCCATCTCTCATTCTCCCTGTCATTCCCTGCTCTTCTTGTAGTTCCACCCCTGGATGTGGCACCACCCCCGCATGCTTGCATGACAAACTGCAAGCTGTAAGGGATCAGGGAGGTTAGGTGCCGCAGGGGAAGTCCATGCAGGCTGCAAGCGGTCTGCGGCCACCTGTTGCCCACTAGTGGTCTAGACTTTTAAACTAGCACTAATATATCTAATAGAATCAAGACTCAAGTGTTAATATCACCAGTTTAGCAGAATCGATACATTGATATAAAGTCTGTAAAAATAGTAATTAGCATTAGTTGAGAGACAAACGTTAAACATACAAATGTAATGGTGTTTCCCCCACCCAATCGCAGATAGGGGCCATTTCAGGGTGTATGGTGGATATACCTGCTGGCAACAGGAGGGCTGAGTCATCCGCCGATGGTAGTGTGGACACAGGAACAGGCTTCTGGGGTTCATACCCCACATATCTCCTTAGCAGTGCAGCGCCTCCATCTGCCGTACGCACCAGGGAACTGAAGGTGATCTTCCACGGTAGAACTTATTACCTCCCCCCCCCAGTAAGGACACGCACCAGGCAGGAGGTATATTGCAAAACAAGAACGGGTTTATTACTACACTCTGCAGTAACAGTTACACAGCAGTCTTCTGCCGGATACAGTCTGTCAGATCAGCTATCATTGAAGATGGTCCCTGGACCAACACTACAGGTCGAGGGCACCCGCAGCCGTCCTAGCTCTCCCCCACCTCCCTAGCGGAGGCAGAGGTAAGGTACACACTCACTCTCCCCCAAGGGGAAGAAAAATAGAGTAGGCCCAATATAAAGCCTCTCCAATGTATGACCTGCCTTCCTCAAGTGGGGGAAGGCACAACAACTTTAGGGCGGTCCTGCCCTTATGTACAGCCAGGAGACGGGCACCCAGTTGTCCCAGCTACAACAGGATGTACCATCCCCTGCTGTCACTCAAGTGCAGTACCAAAGGGAAGGGGGAAAACCCCATAGCAACTACTGGCAAGGCCTGCTTATACCAGGACTTACTGCCAGGAGGGAAGCAAACTAGTAGCCACAGATGGCATGGCTACACATACACTGGAGATATACACACTTATAGTATAGCTACAGATACATACATACAGAAACACACAGACATACACTGATGTACAGACAGAAATAGAGACAGACACTCATATAGGAATACGCACACATATAGGGATACGCAAGCATGCGCACACACACACACAGACACACACACACATGTACATATATAGGCACATACACGTGCACACTCATATATAGACAGACATACACTACAGGCATACACAGTGAGACACACTGACACTTTGTGTCCTGCCTGCAGAGCGGAGCTCAGTCGCTCTGTTCTTTAATCATCAGACGCAACCTGTCAGTGACTTGACTACAACTCTGAAGTCTTGCGGTAGTGAATGGAAGAGAGGGAGCTGCCAGGGAAGTCACTGACAGGGCACGTTTCATGATTGCAGATAGGCACAGGGCCAAATTATTTTGAAAACTGTGGGCAGGCTACCCGACTTCCACGTGAAATGAGCAGGCGACTTGTTCGCCTTTGAATTAATCCAGCTATGTATCCTCTCCTCTTGTTTCAAATCCGATCCTACTTTAAAGCCAAGCTTCTTCTTTTGCATTAATAAGGCTGTAGATGAGGTGATCGCAATAAAGTTAACTTAGTGATATTGATCAGAATACTATTATTATTTACTCATGAAACAGCAATATTATCAAAAGCACAATATAAATTGATTGTAAAATAACATGATTTAACAGGCAAAATATTAACAGTACAATATATATCGGTAAGAAGGATCCTGCTCTTAGCAGACTGCACTCCCAAATATATATAATAAATATAATAAACATTAACGCTAACCTACGTACTTAGGAGTAAATATAAGGGCAGCTTAATGCCAATGACCCTTGAGAACCCGTCCTGCATCACAAGCTCTGGTATCCATGAGTCGAGTGTCCTTTGCTAAAACATATTTTTTTTTATACCTCACCTGGGAATGCAAGGGTTAATGCAGTCTTTTTCAGGGGGCCACCTCAAAGGGGCCATTAGCTGACAGTTTCTATGTGTCGGACTCTTAGAAGTGCTAATTCAGAGTCCTGGGAACAGATGATTAGGAAACATCTGAGTCCTCACATCCAGGGTTCAAAAACCTCAGCCAAACTAATGCTAATCGAAATGTTAATGAAAAGACCTTTCGGTAAACCAGATGGCTTTATGTATTGTCAAGGTGAAACTGGATAGATAGATGTTATATCTATATACACTGTATGAAGCATGCTGCATTTCTTCATGCAAAGTTATCCATCATTCAAGCAGTCTATATGCTTAGTCTGATATATTCTTTAGTTGCACTTTAAGGGCAAAATGATGTAGGAACTTGAACAGTTACAGAGAACTAGAGATGAGCACATTTTTCATGCGAAGTCGCAAACAGGGTGGTATTTGCCATTAGTTTTGTTCGTAAAAAACTGTAAACCAAATTCTCATAACAGGTGTCACATGGCTTTTATTACATAGTACCATTGTCGCAAACAAATCTGGAGAACTTCATACAATTTTGATGGGACGTGGCAAAAATTGTGAATTGTGAAAATATTGTGAAAACCCAACGATTAGGAAAAAATGTGAAAACATTGCGACGTAAATTTGAAGATTTTCGCACATCTCTAAGAAGAATCCTGTCATAGCAATATGTTGCTTTTTAACACCTTTAAATTTTTTTTCAATGTGTCCAGTCTAGAGGTCTACAATAGGCTTCAATATTAAAGAAATATATTATACCTTCTATCTGACTAATTTGTTCTGTGATAATTCTCTAATGTAGGATACAGAATCTGCCAATATCATGCTTTGTAGCAGCAATCCCCCCCCCCCAACGTTATTTTTTTCTGTAAATCACCTTATTCCCGTGGTGTCATGCTCTAACTTCGTAGAGTTCTTTGGTTTCACATGGATCTTATTCTGTAATCGCTGGTATTATTGGGAGGTAAATTCATTGTTCATGCTAGTATTTATTTTTTCCATTCCACTTGTTTTTTTTCTGTTTTTGTCTGAGTGGGGTAGTAGGTGCTCCAGACATTGTATCTCATATTACCAATCTTATATTGGGGGAAACATGTATCCAAAAATAAAAATGTTAATGCTGAAATGCACCCTTTTCCAATTTTGGCTTTTGTGGAAATTGGCATTATTGTATTACTGTACTTACTGTTTTTTTCTCCTGGATGGAATGCAGGCTTGTGGACTTACAGACAATAAACAGCACCAGTTCCCCAGAGCTCAACCATTGTCCCCCGATGTTCAGCTGGACTGCATTTTGTGTCTGGTGGGCAGAAACAGTATTTGTCTCCCGATCTGGAGCACGGAAATGGGAAGTCCCTGGGCATCAGGGGACCACTGTACAGGTAAGAAAACCCCCCAGAAAAAATAACTAGCAGCAGGGATTCCTGCTTTAAAGAAAAATGTAGTACTGTATGTACAAGGACCATGAGCCATAGACCATCATTTGAAGAGTCCTGACTGAGTCACCATGAGCAGAAAGTGAATTGGGGTTCATTAAAATAAAGACTATAAACAAATTAAAAAATCATATGCTGTGTAGTGAAAATGTTATATCAAAACAATGTTATGCCTGTTTATTTGATTCAGATGCTATTGATCCGTTGTATTCAGCATGGAGAATCTAAAAATACTATTGGATAAGGGCAAAGAAAACACAACAGTTAATCCATCTCTAGCAAATTCTAACACTAAACATCTCATGTGGCATAGAATGGGTACATCTCCTAGTTGCCCTCACAGCATAGCTGTTATCTACAGAAGGAAGGTGAGGGGGAGATAAGTTCTTTTGACTACTTATCTTATTTTCATACCAATTGGAGCTAGTTTAGATTTAAAATGCATAACATGTTGTAACTCCTGCATATAATTGTCTACTTCAGCTAAAAGCTGAGCAAGGTCCTCTGCCTGGTCTTTTGCTTCCATGTAATCCTGCTCCATTTTATTCAGAGGTTCTTTAGAATCTTGTAGTATAGATTCTAATTCTGCTATCTGTGTGTGACGGTGCTCATCTCAAATCAGGAGGCGGAACCACAGGGCTGAGGTAGGAATGTAAATAAACCGACCGGAGCCCTGGGACAGAGTCCTGTAAGAGTATTCGTAGTCGGTATGGAAGCAGGAGTCAGGGCTGGCGGCAATGGTGCAAAGTCCAGGCAAAGGGTCAGGGCTGGAGGAAGGCAGCAAGGTCGGGGTCACGGTCCGGGGTCAGCAACAAGGAATCCAAACAGGTAATGGAAAGGGCGACAGCAAAGACCGTCAGGAGCTGCAGAAACACAGAACTTTGCTCGGCGACTCCCACCAGAAAGTGCAGCCTTAAATAGCAGACTGCCAGTAATCAAAATGGCCAAATTGAGTAGAAAGGGCAGGCAGCCTGGAAAACACGAACTGGCAGCAAAACCTGGCATGGATTGAGCAGAATCCTTACACTGTGTCTCCAGTTCTGTCTTGTTTTGGTATGCTTGACACTAAACTTATCAAAGACCTAATTTCCCTGGAGCAAAACCTGCATGATATTATCCAGATTTTCTTTATCTGATTTATTTGATTAATTACATTTGGCACACTGTAACCAAACATCTGAGCATACCGTATGCAATTTTACATTAAACGGGATAGGTGATAAGTCTATCCAGGTGATATCGGCAATTGAGATGGAAGCTGTTGTTGATTTGAAAAATAATCAAAATATCGTTATCCGCCAAGCTGATAAAGGTGGAGGGATAGTGATACAGGACAGAATTGATTATGTGTTGGAAGCCTCTAGAATTTTGGGAGATGGGGAGGGTACTCAACCCTTAAAACAGATCCAGTGATTATTTTCCAGAAAAACCTTAAGCAGTTACTACAAGATGGGAAAAAGCAAGGTGTGTTGAACAAAGCGGAGTATAAATTCCTCTATGTGGAAAATCCCAGTACTCCTATAATGTACCACCTACCCAAGATTCATAAGAGTCTCATCAACCCACCAGGTCGCCCGATTATTCCAGGGATAAACTCTCTCACTTCAAATTTGTCTGAATTTGTGGATTCATACCTCCAGAAACATGTAAAAAATTTGAAATCTTACACGAGGGACACAAAACACATTTTAGAGTTATTGATGAACATGAAATGGGCTGACGACCTCATATGGGTAATCTGTGACGTCACTGCACTTTACACAAGCATTATCCATGAAAAAGGAATAGAAGCAGTAGATTATTTTCTAAAGAAAGACCCCTCTATGAGTAATGAGCAACGTTCGTTTATAATTAAAAGTATAGATTTTATTTTAAAAAATAATTATTTTTTATTTGATGATAAATTTTATATTCAGAGAATCGGAACAGCAATGGGGACAAAATTTGCCCCCAGTTTTGCCAACCTTTTTATGGGCAAATGGGAGATAGAAAATATCTGGCAGAGCAATCCTTTTTTTAACAACATCTATTTTTATAAACGTTTCATAGATGACCTTTTAATAATATGGAAGGGCACACAAGAGAAACTTTTAGAATTTTATAATTATTTGAACAAAAATGAATTAAACTTACAATTTACACATGAGCATCATCCGGTCACCATGAATTTTTTAGATTTAATTTTATTCAGTGAAGGGGACAAAATTCTTACCAAAACATTTTTTAAAAAAGTAGATGCAAATAGTTATTTAGAGCGGACAAGCAATCACTCAAAGGCTTGGATCAACAATATACCCTATGGGCAATTTTTAAGAATTTTTAGGAATTGCTCAAAAGATTCGGATTTTATTGAACAATCAGAAGCACTTTTTCAGAAATTTTTAGCAAAAGGGTATAGTAAGGATAAACTAGATCCAGCACTTTTAAAGGTGAAGGGACAAAATAGATTGTGCTTGATACAAGATAATAAAAATATAAATAAAAATAATACCAAAAAAAATAACAATAAAGAATTCCCCAACCAAACAGATCATTTACTTAACACAGATCATAAAGATAAAGACGACTGTTTATTCATTACAAAATACAATGGGGCCAGTAATGATATTAAGAAGATTCTCACAAAACATTGGGGGATCATATTAAATGATCCAATCATAGGTAAGACATTACAAAACAGACCAGGGATTGTTTTTAGAAGAGCAAGAAATCTTAAGAATGTTTTAGCCCCTACAGTTTTAAAACAAAACAAAATCAAACTGAATACAACAGGAACTGAACAAACCACGTGGTTACCATCATGCCCAGGTGGCTGCTATAAATGTGGACGTACAAATTGTCTAACCTGTAAACACATTAAAAACAAGTGTACTGTATATACATCCAATGTCACGGGAGAAAAATTCAGAATAAAACAGTTTATCAACTGTAACACAACATATGTTGTCTATCTGCTGAGCTGTCCATTCGGCCTTCATTATATAGGCCGCACGAAGAGAAGTCTAAAGGAACGTTTTACTGAGCACAGGAGAAACATTCTAAGAGGTTTCCTTGGACATGGGGTTTCTCGCCATTTTTTAATAGCTCATAATAAAGAGGTGAGAGGATTATCAATTGTGGGCATTGAACACATTAGCCAAACAACCTTGAGGGGTGACAGACTTCTAAAACTTAGGAAACAGGAGACCTACTGGATATTTAAACTACAAAAGATGAGTCCAGTAGGTCTGAATGAAGAGTTGGACCTTTTAGCTTTTCATTATTTGATGCCTGTCACCAATACCTTTAAATGTTAAAAAAGATAATAAAAAAGATAATAATAAAAAATAAAAAAGTTGATATCACCTTTATTCTTTATTATACATTTTAAATCTTCTTTATTATCTATACTATGTATTGACCTATTGTATTTATGTGAGTCAGCACTCTATTTGAAAATGTTTGTAGGTTAAGTATGTACCTTCAATTATTTAGTTTTAACAACAATTAACAATATATATAAATATTTCAGAATGATCCAGTCTATTCAATGTATGTAGGAATATACTCTATGTATTAATCTTTTTTCTATTTAGCTAACAAGCGATTCATTTTTTGAAAATGTCTGTGGAATATTCAATGTGTTGTAATTATTTAGTTATTATATAAAAATAAAAATAAATATATGCATAAAAATTAAGCATAAAAATTAATTTTAAAAACAAATACCATCTACCATTGAATTCTAGTGTTTAACATTGATCACCATAAATGAATTTATAAAGGAATGAATTTATTTCATTTATTGTATTATTCTATGTGAAACATCAATTTTAAAATCAATTTAACCAATATATATTTTTTAATACACTATTATCAATTTTAAAGATATCTAGTATTTTGTATAATCATTGTGTGTGTGTGTTTTTTTTGTTGTTTCTTTTTGTGAACCAGCCATATATACTGTTTGCACCATTGTGTTCTAATAATGGACTCATTTGAATTTATGTCAAAGATGAATGAGCCACTAATTGGGCATTTAAGTTATTGCAATTAACTCTGCTATAAATTATGAAGGCGCATGGTGTGACGTTATCCCTTACGAAGCCTTTTGGTGAAACGCGTAGGAGGAGGAGCAATAGGGTGTTTGCTTGCCATCAGTGCGTTTGAGAGGAGCGGACAATACCACTTGCTGGGCTGTCTATATGGTCATTGGTAACCATCAGGAGGAGGAGCGCTGAGAGACGGAGCCCAGAGACTACCGGGAAGGGCCTGTGCGTCACAGCCGGAAGTGACATCAGACCCGGACACCCGGAGGGCTGCGTGATATCGCGAGTTGCAGCACATTCAAGCTGTGTGCACCGGAGCGGTTTTCGTGACCTAAGGGACACCAGGACCGCCAAGGATCTACAGTACCAAAAGGGTGAGCGTATCCAAAATTGTCTCTACCCTGGGGTACCCCACTTCACCAATACCTGCCCGGGCAGTGCACAACCTACAGGATTAAGACTATCCATCGGGCTATTCCCGTTTTCAATCCCCTGGAGACCAACCAAGTGTTACCGTATACCCACTCTATCTGCACTATTTTTAACTACCATTTATGTATTGACTTTTCATCATTGTTGTCCTAGAGGGTTTTCCTTGGGACAAGTTCATTTAATAAAGAACATTAGTTTAATCACAACCCCCACTGACTGCGCTTCTCACTTTTTACTTTCTGTTGATATCGGCATAACCACTGTACATACTGTGTGTAAGCCCTAAACTGCTAATATAACCCTGCTAATAATACTCAATGCCTTTCACGGGTTTTGCATCTTCCAACACTTGTACTTTTGATCAACAGGTATCCTGTGTGGCTCACAGCATCTTGCAGCGACTGATGCTGACCCTCGAACCCACAAAAGATGTTCTGGGTTGCTCAGCTGATTTTTTATGCTATGGGTGCTTTGAGTGTCTTGCTAGGCAGCTGTTCCACGTTGGAGATACCGGACTACAACTTCACCCACACCACCGCTCAGGGCACCTTCTTTCCCTCTGAACTCTTCGGCTTCATTTGGCTGTTGTTGTGTCCTATGATCAGCTTTACTTCTGATCACATCAAGGTAACCAATGAAAGAACGAGGCAGCTTCTTCTTTTTTTAAATTTTTATTGAAAGCAGGATATTAGCAGGAGTATTAGAGTGAACAAGTGTGTATAGCTGCTGTGTAAATGTTGGCTAATGGCTATTCTTGACTAGGATATTCTTTGAAGAAGAGACTTGTGACATGTTGAAAACTATAGCATAGCAACACTTAGGAAGGTTTCTCTTCATGTACAATACTTAGAGAATCCTCTAACTAGATATAGCATGTATATAAGCTCAGAAAACACATTGTTTCTTTGGTATCTTTATGACCGAACAGAATGGGCTAAGTGAGTCATATGCCATTTAACTCATTGCTATAAGAAGGCAGTTTATTACCTAACAATATTGGCAGTCTATCTAGTAAGGATGCACTTGTAATCCTGCAGAGCAGATGCTTTCCAGAGATATTTTCCAATGGATAATTTATTTAATGTAGGTTCTCATTGTGAGATCATTCTAATGCAAAGTCATTATTCTTGCAATTTAGGTAAGAAACATGTCTGCTGATTTAAGTATACACATTGTTTTCAAAAGCATTTTTCATTGAATACTAGAAAAGGAAGTGTGCTTCTTTTTAGTGAGTTGGCTTGTTATTATTTGTAGTATTACATATAAAAGTTGCTATTATTTCAAGTCTAGAGAAACAGAAAGAATGATAGTCAGGGTATATAAAAACATTATTATTGCTGGCTAAATCATTTTTATAGGCGGATGCGAATGTGTAGAAATAACTATGCATGTCATCTAGAGGGTTTCTACCTATCTCTTTCTCCTTGCACTCTGCATTGGGTTGATGATATTGAGGCACTTGTTTTGTCTCGTCTGACATTACCTATAACATTTGACAGTCCATATGTACTAGCTGTCGTAGCAATGCTAAACCATAGGACACCTTATGGCCCATTCAGGTGGGTTTTATGGCTTAGAATGGTTTACTAAATATGGGTGGTATTGAATAAAGTTATGGAGGAAGCAAACAATTACAATACAAAACCCCCACCTCCCCATTTACAACAGTCTGCTCCTAAAAATGTCAGAATGTATTTCAATAACTATAATTGTCTTAATGACATATTTATATAGCTTGAAAAAAGATGAGCCCTTAATGCAATGTGTATAAAACTGAATCCTGTGAATATTTTATTGTACTTAACCAAACTCTCCTGCTTTATCCTCAAGGTTGCAATTCCCTGCATTATTTGCTCATACCACCCAATTGACATCCAGTCCTTTAATGGCTAACTCTCCTTATTTATGTAAAAGGCTCCCTTATCATATACTGAAAAAGTATCACTTTTGGTTGCTTCCTCCCTAAAGCAATCCCTAATCCCAATGCAAGTCAATGGAATATGAGTACTCCCACACGTCCGACAAAATCTCCCCGAAGAGTTTGCAGATGGTTATTATGTAAATTCCTGCTCAATAACTAATCTTTGTACCATATAGTGCTTGGTAATATACAGTAAAGGTGTGGGTGGGTTGCTTCTGAAACAGGTTTTTAAAAAAGAACTGATGCAGTATCTGCTGTCTGTGTTGGTTGTGACTGTGTTGGCTGTGTTAGGCATCACACAATAAGATGGTTAAACTTGAATTTGAACGTGCGATTGCAGATTATAAATATATATTGCATTTAAGTTAAATAGGATGGAATTTTTAAAAATGTGTCCAAACAATTGTCCATGATAAGGGTGCATGCTAAGGTTGGGGAAACTGCCATGTCAGTAACTCTGATTTAAGAAGTGATGTACATACCTAAATAACCAGCAGCTTGATGGGGGGTAAAAGGATAAAGTTAAACACTCATTGCAAATAGACATCATGCCCAAACAAAGAGGAGATTAGGCCTAATGGGACTAATTGTCGTTTTTGGAGATGTGACACAGAAAGATGTCATGATAGGGGGTGAAGCAGCAGGTATTGTGTAGTTGTATTAAATTCTACACAACAGTCCAAAGAAGACTAATATGCAAGATTAGTGAGCATGTCAAAAAAGAGAAATTCTTAACAGAATACAATTGCTATGGTGGCCAAGGGTAATAAAGAGTACAGTTTAAACAGGAGCGATGTGAGACTGGTTAGCAGAATTCAAGTCAATCCTCCTGTTTAACTAATAAGTTTGTGTGCAATTTACACATAGCCTGCACAATACCGGGTTTCTTGTTATTTTATCCAATAATATGGCATAAGTGACTCTTATAGTCACATAGTTACATAGTAGATGAGGTTGAAAAAAGATATACGTCCATCAAGTTCAACCTATGCTAAATTTAGACGACAGATATTGTATCCTATATTTGTATTTACAGTTTATTTATCCAGAGGAAGGCAACCAAAAAACCCTAGTGAAATATCATCTAATGATATCTTATAAGAGGAGAAATCAATTCCGTTCTCGCTCCAAATATTGGCAATCACATTTCTCCCTGGATCAACATCCTTCCCATGTTTACTGATTTGGTAGATCCCTGTATACCTTTCCTTTCTAAAAAGATGTCCAGCCTTTTTTTTAAGATATCTATTGTATCTATATGATCACAGATGGGCATCTAGCATATATATTAGAACAATCAACGTGACATTTTTCTAACTCGCACGACTGTAGTCGGGGATATGAAGATTTATAGCGCGCATTGTATCATACGTTCCTCCTATGAGTTTGTCTGTGCTATCTGCCAACTGCAGCTCTATAAAACGTACTTACTATAGGACACACCTAAAAGGAAGACATCATGGCATAAGGTTATACACAAAAAGCTGTACTTTCTTCTTATCATTGTTGAGACTTCAATGGCTGATGCCTGGCAAATGCCTGCTTGAAAAAATCTTGGTTAATTAGTAAACTAAAAAAAATTAGAATATGTTATATCTGCAAGAGAGTGTATATTGTGAAGTGCAAACACTTGTGCCAAACTTGTGCTGATGTCGTCTAGACTTAAGGGGGGTTAATATGCTCTATTGCGGTCTTATTAATAAGACCACAATAGAGGGTATTAACAACCTTACGTCTAGACTTACTGTCCTTCTGACCGCGGAGAAAAACGTGGAAACCTGCGGCCACATCTTGGTTCGACATCTTGGATGACATGTAAGAAGAAAAAAGACAGCGCACAACTATCATAGCGTAATAATGTAAATATATTGTGATAATAAAAAGGTGGTATTATATGCACGTACAGAAATTCCAAAATTTAAAACAGGGCATGTTTGGGGCACATGTTACCACTGCAGCATACAATTGGTCTCAGTTCTGCAAGCCGCCGCTGACGCTCCAGTCCCAGCCGGATAGGTGAGGGCGTCCTAGTATCCGGGAAGTTCGATGTCCACCTTCTCAGTCCCAAGGCTGTAGCCACTTCCACAGCGGAGGCGACTTCCCCAGCAAAGAACCCTCCAAGTTCAATTGAATTAACGGAACAGTTACAATCCCACACTGTTGGCTATGGGGCTAAGTACCCACAATGTAAGCCGTTCGCTCTCGGAGCCCTGAAGCGCAGCCGCTGATGTCACCAGAATCGCGCTGCACTAATGCAACCAACTAGCGCTGACTCAGAAGGCTTACCGCAGGCTCCATTGTAGCAAAACTCAGTGAAATGGGACAAAAAGCACCTGTTCCTTGATACACTTAAACATCCTACGCGTTTCGTAGCTCAAGTCTACTTCAGGGACCCCTGGACTAATTTGTTCTCACCCGAGACTGCGAGGAGACTGCTTTTTAATTCATTTCATGTGAGTTTGTTATACGTGTTTGGGTGTCTCTAAAACATCTGTTTATCTGTTAATTTCGGTGCGCTGTGCCTTTCTTTTCTCATATATACATATATATCTCATATATATATATATATATATCTCATATACTGTATACATAGACACACACACAAACAAACACGTATACCTTCCCTCAAATCCTTATCGAACTGCCTGAAATGTCAGAAAGGTGGCAGCAGCTGATTAAGGAGATGTATAGTGCCATTTATGCTGATAGGTTCAACCAAATTATGAAAGCTTGAACAATATACCTAAAGTGGGAAAGGTACTTGCCATGACAACTGCATGTTAGCAAGTAAGGCTCCAACCCCCAAATATTGAAGACACCTAAAAGCAATGGCCCTCATTGTCCGGGGGCCAGCTTGTCCCTGGGCTAGATAGCATTAAGGAAGAAGGCATGAAGGCAGATGGTGCTATGAATCCTCGGAGGTTAAACAAAAACTGGCAATCAAATTTCAATCTGGCTATCCAAAACTGCTGGAGTCTCTCGACGCGCTCGATACAGTGAGAGCTAGAGTTGAGACTGCAGCACACTCTGCTCTCAGGACACAATCATTACTGGCTGCTATTTCTGACTTGATGTAAGCATTGAATCAGGGGTTTTGTGTGGGAGTAAATAGTCTGTTCGATCTACACTATTGTTGTCTCTTTGTTTGGAAATGCCATTTTAACAAGTCCAAAGTGTGAGAAGGACCTTAGAAGACATACCTTCTTTTTCATAATAGGGCTATTACGTTACTACTCTATGTAGTTTTTATTCTTGTCATTTCTGTACAGCCACCGCTCCCCTCATTGTTTGGAGATAGGAGTCTCTCCAGTGAGGCAGCACGGCAAAAACTAGAAGAGCTTGAAAAGAGGAAATTAGATATTGTTGGCCTTTGTAAAGTAAGAAGAAAAGAGGAAGGGCTCATTAAACTCAAAAGCAGACACCTATTATATTACAGAAGTACAGAAAATGGAAGAATCAGTGGAGCAGGCTTCATTGTTAAAAAAAAGATTGGGAAACAACTTAGAGGAAGATGAAAGTTTATTGGAAAGAACAGCCAGAATCGTCATTCAGTTGACAAAGAGACACAGGCCTTCAAATAATCCAAGTATATGTTCCAACATGAAATGGAACACTTCTACCATACAATCAACCAATTTAACAACAATGGAAATTGTCACCTCAAGATCCTTTTGGGAGATTTCAATAATTGGTGTCCAGCAGAAAGTCAAAGCATCAGTTGGCAAGTAAAGTTACAGAACTAGGAATGAATGTTCGGACAGATTGGTAGAATTTGCAGAATGTGAAAACTTCTGCATCATGAATTCATTCTTCAAGAAAAATCCATACAGAAACAGATATGGAGTGGGCCCAATGGAGTCAAGAATGAAAATAACTATATCCTAGCTAACGTGTTTTGAAAAATGCACAGTCCTTAACCATTGTAACCCATGGCGTAATCACCGACTTGTTCATGCAAACTACACCGGAATGCGAAGGTGGAAAAAAGAAAACTGGTTGAAAGAAGGCAAACAACCAACATCAAGGACCACAAGAATAACAGTAATGAATTTCAACTAGAGTTGAAAAATCTCTTCAACTTGTTCAAAATGCACTGGGAAACTTTAACAAAAAATTATGAAGAATTTATGAAGATTATAGTCGAAATCGCAGAAAAAAAACGGAGGAAATGTTAACAAAAAACATGATGAGAAAACATCAGAAGACTCTTCCTGTGGCAAGGGAAGCGTACTGTGGAAGAGAACATTGTTGAATTTACGAAGTCGGTTTTTGATACTGATTGGAATGAACCAGCTTTATCTAAAGGTTTGATAAATTGTAGTAGTGGTTCCCAAAGGGGCAAGCTCTATTCCCAGCATTTAATTTTTTATGAATTTCCCATGATGCCGCGCCGTATGAGGAGGGCCGCTGTGGAAAAAATACATAGGGGGGATGCAGCCGGACAAAGCAGAAAGCAGTTGGACCTGACCTCTCATGGCCGCCAGACCCTGGCTCTCCCCCAGCTGCGGGCCTCCCTACTTACTAACTGTCCCACGACGGGCCCTCTGATGTCGGCGCACCCCGGTCCCTCTGACATCGATGCGCACTGGAAGTAAGCTGGGCTACGCTTCCGGCGTACCGGCATGAGAGAGAGGCCCGGCACGTGCTGAAATCAGGCGCTCAGCGTGGGACAAAGTGAGGGAGATGCATGGTGCTGGGGGAGAACCGGAGCCTGGCAGCCACAAGAGGTCAGGTCCAACTGCATCCCCCCCACATCCACCGAGCCTGGCCAGAAACCTGACACCAGCCCCAAGGTAAGGGTTTATATGTATTGAGTTTTTAATTTTTTTTTATATTTATCGTTTTTTTATATGTATTTTATTTTTTATATGTATTGGTGGGTTTTTATATGTATTGTTTTTATATATGTATTGAGGGAGTTTATATGTATTGTTTTTTTTAATATGTTTTTTATTTTATATGTCTTTGATTTTGTATATGTATTGGTGGGTTTTTATATGTATTTTTTTATATGAATAGTTTTTTTTAATATATTTTTTTTATGTATTGGAGTTTTTAATATATGTATTTTAAATGTATTGGTTTTTTTAATATGTAATTTTTTATATATGTATTGTTTTTTTCTATGTATTGGAGTTTTTTCTATGTATTTTTTTTAAATGTATTGCTCTTTTATATATATATTGGGTTTATTTTAATATGTACTGCTGGGTTTTTATATGTATTGGTGGTTTTTGATATGATTTTTATATATATATATATAGAGGTATCAGTACCGTGTTAGCCAAGCTTCAATAATCAAAAAATAAATAGATGATACCGTTCTGTGGCTAACGAAATGCTTTTATTTGTGCGAGCTTTCGAGATACACTGATCTCTTCTTCCGGCGATGTTACAATGAATGAAGCAAAAGGTATACTTAAAAACTTGAAACTGTCACTTGAAACCCCTTACATACCTTCGCTACATCGATGACATCCTCCTGATTTGGACCTCTGGCGATCAAGACCTCCTACAGTTCTATGACAACTTCAATACTTTCCACCCGACCATCAACCTCAAACTCACCCATTCCCCGGATGAAGTACACTTCCTAGACACCACCATTACTATAAAGAACAACCAACTACAGACCTCTGTATACCGCAAACCTACAGACAGAACCAGCTATTTGAGGGACAACAGCTTCCACCCGACACACACCAAACATGCAACCATCTACAGTCAAGCCATACGATACAACCGGATATGCTCCGACACAGCAGACAGAGACCAGCGGATTAAAGCCTTGAGATCAGACTTTATAAACCGTGGATATAACCACAGAATTGTAGACCAGCAAATTCACAAAGCCACCAGAATACCAAGAAGTGATCTCCTTGAATACAAACAGAAGGAGACAAGCGACAGGGTACCTTTGGTGGTCACATATAACCCACATCTAGGAGCCCTACACAAGATCGCCAGGAAACTACAACCCATCCTCCAGGAAGATACAAGACTGCAACAGGTCTTCCCTGAAGCACCCTTATTATCATACAGACAACCCCATAATCTCAAGAATATTATGGTGAGGAGTAAAGTATTCAGCAGTACAACTGAATGCGGGACAAAACCATGCCAGGACCCAAGATGCAAAACCTGCGCAATGCTCTACACAGCAGACACAATACAAATACCACACAGGAATCGGGAATACAAAATCAGAGGAAGGTTCACCTGTTCTTCCAGCAATGTCGTGTACCTCATCATGTGCATGAAATGCCCAGGGGGCTGCTACTACATAGGTGAGACATGGCAGGGGCTAAACAAGAGAATGAACCTGCATCGCCACAGCATCACACGCGGTACAAGAGACAGTCCTGTTGGCGAACATTTCTCTGACTCTGGCCATAAGATGAACGATCTGAGGATTGCCATACTCAAAGGTAATTTTAAAACCCCAAAAGAGAGACGGTTGCATGAATACAAATTTATGCAACTGTTCGGGACACTTAGCAGTGGCCTAAACAGAGATCGAAATTTTATGAGTCATTACTGACACTAGTGAACTCTCGTCCCATGAGCGCTAAAGGCCATGTCTGTACATACTGTGCTATATGTATGCACACACAGCTGTCTCTCACACTAACTAATACTCCTTGTTTTTCCATCCTTATACACCAATAGGGACCACTTAGTATCCACACACACTTTTAGTTGTGCTACAAACTCTCACATTTCCACACCCACCCACACCATTTATATCCACTCCCACTCCACACACACCTTGTGTAAAGCACTGTATATACTGTGGGCTCTCCATTCATTTTTATTCACACTGATACACATACACACTCTTTCTTCACTTGCTTTCAGTAACCTTTTGACACCTCTAGCCATAAAACACATCCACACCGGGGGAAGGAACAGCACAGATAACATTCCAAGAGACACTGTTTTTAAGTATACCTTTTGCTTCATTCATTGTAACATCGCCGGAAGAAGAGATCAGTGTATCTCGAAAGCTCGCACAAATAAAAGCATTTCGTTAGCCACAGAACGGTATCATCTATTTATTTTTTAATTATATATATATATATGAAAAAAAGAAAAGAAAAAACAGGTGCACACCTAGTGCATTAACATAATAAAAATTGTATTTCAAGGAACATAAAATCTAACAAATGCCCACTCACAAGGATAAAGCAATAAATAGCGTGTATGAGATTGGCTCTCATGTGCCGTCGGCTCGATACTCTCTGTGTAGCTCCAAGTGCTGGCGTTGTCACGTGACTCCCCTCGTGTAGCCGGTGAACCGGTGAACCGGAAGCGGTAGCTCACATGCAGTGTTTGGCTGGGAAGGGACCCTCTAGACAGCAATGGTCCTCCAGGTCCTCTATGGTTAGGTTGTGTTGGAGCCGTCTGATACACACCAAGGATAGAGTCTCTGGCAGCAGCTGGCCTCGATGCTCGTGGGCAAATGGCGGTCTCAAGCTAGTTACGCCCTACGCGTTTCCTCACGGATGATGACTTCTTCAGGGGGTGCCCACCAAGCTACCCACCATGATATTTATAGGGAGATACTTGTAATTGATTTGCCAATAATTGAATAATGGAACTTATTTGTCAATTAGTATACATCGTTAGCATATTATTGAACAGGTGTATCACATATAAATATATTGTGAATGTGTTATGAAGACCCCATTGAGTCAGTGGAAAGGAGTTTTGTATATCAAGCATGTGGAATGATTAACATTTGATTTGTGAATTGTATTATGTTAAAAGTAGGAGTTTGAACTAAAAAATCAATTTATCAATTAAAAGTCAGTATATCAGTTAAAGGTTTAAATTGAGTGACCATAGGCTTGAAATACAAAAGCATATTAACAGGTAAATGTATAAGCTAGATCTTAGAGAAGAATTATTTGGAAGAATTCATTATTTAATTAGGAATTACAATTCATTATTGCTAATACTGATAATAGTTAATATTAACCTTTTTTGGAGATTTTAGTTGGAGCCAGAGGAGTTGACAGCAAAGCAAAGGCAGGAGAAGGATCGACGTGGACCACCTATATATTGTTGGTGTGTGTGTTGTAATAAATAACTATGTGTATTTGTATTTATAGTATTCATACATATACCACTAAAACATATGAGCTATTAAATGAAAATATAACGTAATGTATGATATATATTGAATAAACAATGAAATATGATTGAATGAAAAAAAGGGGAGGGGTGGGAAGAAAATAAATAAAAATGAAAATGGATGATATAATAATATGATTAGCTTGACCGGTTCTCTTTATTAACTAGCTGTATATAGAGGCGCTCCTTCATTTTTTTTGTTTGTTTTGTTCTATATATCACTTGGAAGTTAGCAGCCGTATATATCTCTAAGTATACAACAATTTTTTGGTATTGATTTTATTTGTAATTTATTTTTATTTGTAATATTATTGTATAAACATTGTATTGTGTATATAATTTTAAAAAATGATGCAAAATTGTGAAGAACGGTTAGCTAGGAGGAATAGATTTGCCAATATCATAGATGAAGACCCCATTGTAGTTCAGGAAACAAATATTGATTTAAAAAACAATTTCCAAGAACTTGAGAATTTTACAAAAGATGAGATGAAAAATTGGTTGGATTTGCTATCACTCCAAAACTATTTGGATATTAAATTGGTCCCAAGAGGGTTAAGAATTACTAAAAAAAACCTACCTTTGAGGCAAATGAGATATTTACAGCCAATTGGAATGCCACCCTAGAAGCCTGCTCTATCTCCCTCATCAAGCTTCTAATCTCTTACAGAGAGGAGAGATTACAGATCTTGGGGAGAGAGATAGCCCAGGTACAGGAGATTATAAAACCATTTGTAGGTTTGGATGAATTCATCTCTTTAGACGAAATGGTACATAAGAGGGTGATTACATTTGAAAAATAAATTATTGAGAGAAAAACTACAAAACTCAAACGTGACAAAGATGATTATGCTAACAATAGAGTTAGAAATTGGAGAAGACAGAAAGCTTTTAATCCACATCACAGATATGGTAGATCCAATTCTGGTTATAGAGATGAAAGTAAAGGTACTAAGAACCTAAAAAAAACAATATCCAATGAGAAAGAGAAGAATGAAATTATTACTTTGATAAAAGAAGCTAGGTTGGAGAAAAAGGAAAAACGGGTCAATTCAAACACCCTACCCAGCACTCCCTCTGCAAATTGCTATACCTCCAATCATTACTCTGTATTAAGAGTTGATTGTGATGATAGTATAGACCTCCAAGAGCAAGGTGCAGAGGAAATAAGGGAGGGGGCAAGATCAAAGAATATTCATAAAGCATCTAATTTTACTACTGCAAATTCAGTTTCACCTAAAAAACCACACAAATCCACCTCTTTTTTAGAACAAAAAGACAAGGAGAAGAAGTATCCACTTTGGGAGAAACAATCACAACCATTACCCCGAAGAAAACGAGATTCAGGGGAGTCATAGGAGGAGCAAAGAAGCAAGGACAGAAGAAAATGAGGCAGATGGAAGCCACACAGACAAACTATGGTATTTACAACTTATCATCACACACACTAAATTCTTATCACATATCATTACTAGCCAAAGGTTTATCATTTTCTCCCAGTAGCATCCCAAATAGGTTTGATCTATTTGTGGACTTGAACCGGTATATCCGCAAGCTGACACTCATGCGACATTTCTCTTTGAAGGGTGAACAAAGTCATGAATTCAATTTCAACACCCAAGAACTAGAGTGTATTAATGCCCTCACTTCCTTTTTGGCTGAATCTGAGAATAGCAATATGATTTGTAACAGTACACAACTTGACACACTATTAGATCCTCTTAAGAAAAGATCTATGATTGACAATTTAGCATTAGAAAATTCATTATTAGATCTCACCACTCATGAAGAACATACTGTAACTTTGTTGGATTCAAATTCGTGTATGAACACTAAAGATTCTGAGACTATACCAACATACAGGCAATCACCATTTGTTCCTAAGTCGGTATATTTCCCTTACCAATCAAAGGGGAATTTCATCGACACTTTTTACACAGTGGTTCTCAGGGACTTTGAGCAGTTGTGCCAAAACAATGTAGAATTGAAACGCAACAATCTGACTAAGGAAGAATATTCAACAATGATTAGCATAAAGAACAACCATGAGCTTATAGTTCGCCAAGCAGACAAAGGTGGGGCCATTGTCCTACAGGATCGGGTTGACTATCTCCGCGAAGCCCATCGTCTTCTACATGACATTAGGTCATATGATGTGTTGAAAGAGGACCCAGTCACAAGTTATCAATTGGAGTTTCAGAATCTCCTCCAGGATGCATTCACTAACGGAATTATCACTAAATTAGACCAAAAAATTCTATTCACTAGACACCCAAGGACACCTATATTTTATCACATTCCAAAACTGCACAAAGATAAAGTTAATCCACCTGGGAGGCCAATAATATCGGGGGTGGGCTCGATGACATCCAACTTGTCCCAATATATTGATTATTATCTACAACCATATGTATTAAAATTACGTTCTTATATTCGGGACACCTTGCATGTCATCGACTCCACCTCTGGTATTATATGGAAAGATACCTTTCACTGGGCTACATGTGATGTCTCTTCACTGTACACTTGTATCGATCACACTAAAGGTATCCAGGCTATTAATCACTATTTAGAGTCAGATTTAGATTTGCACCCTTCACAGAGATTATTTATTTTGGCATGTATTAAATTTATTCTCACTCACAATTACTTTCTATTTGAAGATTTATTTTACTTACAAATCTGTGGAATGGCGATGGGCACCAGATTTGCCCCCAGCTATGCTAATCTCTACATGGGACTGTGGGAGAGTCTCCATGTGTGGGACAATGCTTATCTGGGTGGCGGTCTGGTGTTCTATGGCCCTTTCATAGATGATATAATTATTATTTGGGATGGTGAGCGGGAAATCCTGGAGGAGATTCTGACATCCTTCAATGATAATGAGATGAGTTTGAGCTTCACATACACTATACATCCAAATACAATAACTTTTTTGGACTTGGAACTATTCATTGGTAAAGATCAACGAATCCTGACCAAGACACACTTCAAATCAGTGTCGACCAATAGTTACTTACACTATGGTAGTAACCACTACAGAAAGTGGTTAGATAATGTACCAAAAAGTCAGTTCTACAGAGTTAGGCGCAACTGCTCAGAGGATACTGATTTCGCACTACAAGGTGAGGATCTATCCAAAAAATTTCAAGAGAAGGGGTATGATATGTCTGTTGTTACAAAAGCATTTCAGGATGCTAGTCTTATAAAACGCGAGACACTATTAGAACAATCAAAAAATAAATCTAAATCGTTACGTGCAAATAAGAACAAAGACAATAAAGGAGGCAATATACCAAAGTTTATTACTCAATACAATCAATCAGCCCATCAAAATAAAAACATACTAAATTGTCATTGGAATAGCATACGTAACGACCCTGTAATAGGTCATTTAGTACCTGAATATGCTCCAACAGTCTTTAGAAAGGCAAGAAGTATTAAAACTATAATTGCTCCAAGTAAATTAAAAAATAAAAATAAAATTCATTCAGATTCAGCCAAAGGGGTAGGAAACTTTGGATGCGGAAGAGGCCGTTGTTTGACCTGTAAACATTTAAATAAAACTAATAAATTTTCATCATTTTCGAATGGCACATCATATGATATAAAAGATCATATCAATTGTTTAAGTGAATATGTTGTGTACCTCATTTCGTGTGAATGTGGCACACAATATGTAGGCCGAACATCAAGGGCTCTGAGTACACGGTTCCTGGAGCACCGGCGTAACATTATACATGGGTGTCAGACTCACGGCCTCTCCCATCACTTTTGTGCCAATCATAACAAAGATCCAAAGTCCCTCTCCATTATGGGTATTGAATTCATTCCCCCCTCATATATGGGAGGAGATCGTTTTCAAAAACTATGTACAAGAGAAACATATTGGATGTACATTTTGGATACTACATATCCAAAAGGACACAATGATCACATTGACATTAGTACCATAGTTTGATCACTCCCTTGAGTTTTCATCCAGAGGTCTGGGCTGAATGCTTGGCATTCCCTCTGGGCTATGGTCAATGTGTTGATCATTGGTAGTCACTTCATGTTATAGAGAAGTTGGCTAGTAGGATACACAGCATATTGCTGCGTACGGTTCAAGTCCACAAATGGTCTATTATATCAACATTTTCATTTTATTTATTATTTATTATTTTTTTTATTTTTATTTTTCTATTTATTTTTATTTTATTTTTAATTAATTAATAATCATATATTTTTCATTTTTTATTTTTATTCTCAATATCTATTTTATTAATTATATCATCCATTTTCATTTTTATTTATTTTCTTCCCCCCCCCCCCTTTTTTTTTCATTCAATCATATTTCATTGTTTATTCAATATATCATACATTACGTTATATTTTCATTTAATAGCTCATATATTTTAGTGGTATTTGTATGAATACTATAAATACACATACACATAGTTATTTATTACAACACACACCAACAATATATAGGTGGTCCACGTCGGTCCTTCTCCTGCCTTTGCTTTGCTGTCAACTCCTCTGGCTCCAACTAAAATCTCCAAAAAAGGTTAATATTAACTATTATCAGTATTAGCAATAATGAATTGTAATTCCTAATTAAATAATGAATTCTTCCAAATAATTCTTCTCTAAGATCTAGCTTATACATTTACCTGTTAATATGCTTTTGTATTTCAAGCCTATGGTCACTCAATTTAAACCTTTAACTGATATACTGACTTTTAATTGATAAATTGATTTTTTAGTTCAAACTCCTACTTTTAACATAATACAATTCACAAATCAAATGTTAATCATTCCACATGCTTGATATACAAAACTCCTTTCCACTGACTCAATGGGGTCTTCATAACACATTCACAATATATTTATATGTGATACACCTGTTCAATAATATGCTAACGATGTATACTAATTGACAAATAAGTTCCATTATTCAATTATTGGCAAATCAATTACAAGTATCTCCCTATAAATATCATGGTGGGTAGCTTGGTGGGCACCCCCTGAAGAAGTCATCATCCGTGAGGAAACGCATAGGGCGTAACTAGCTTGAGACCGCCATTTGCCCACGAGCATCGAGGCCAGCTGCTGCCAGAGACTCTATCCTTGGTGTGTATCAGACGGCTCCAACACAACCTAACCATAGAGGACCTGGAGGACCATTGCTGTCTAGAGGGTCCCTTCCCAGCCGAACACTGCATGTGAGCTTCCGGTTCACCGGTTCACCGGCTACACGAGGGGAGTCACGTGACAACGCCAGCACTAGGAGCTACACAGAGAGGATCGAGCCGACGGCACATGAGAGCCAATCTCATACACGCTATTTATTGCTTTATCCTTGTGAGTGGGCATTTGTTAGATTTTATGTTCCTTGAAATACAATTTTTATTATGTTAATGCACTAGGTGTGCGCCTGTTTTTTCTTTTCTTTTTTTCATATATATATATATATATATATATATATATATATATATATATAATCAAAAAATAAATAGACAATACCGTTTTGTGGCTAACGAAATGCTTTTATTTGTGCGAGCTTTCGAGATACACTGATCTCTTCTTCCGGCGATGTTACAATGAATGAAGCAAAAGGTATACTTAAAAACAGTGTCTCTTGGAATGTTATCTGTGCTGTTCCTTCCCCCGGTGTGGATGTGTTTTATGGCTGGAGGTGTCAAAAGGTTACTGAAAGCAAGTGAAGAAAGAGTGCGTATGTGTATCAGTGTGAATAAAAATGAATGGAGAGCCCACAGTATATACAGTGCTTTACACAAGGTGTTTGTGGAGTGGGAATGGATATAAATGGTGTGGGTGGGTGTGGAAATGTGAGAGTTTGTAGCACAACTAAAAGTGTGTGTGGATACTAAGTGGTCCCTATTGGTGTATAGGGATGGAAAAACAAGGAGTATTAGTATGTGTGAGAGACAGCTGTGTGTGCATACATATAGCACAGTATGTACAGACACTGCCTTTAGCGCTCATTGGACGAGAGATCACTAGTGTCAGTAATGACTCATAAAATTTCGATCTCTGTTTAGGCCACTGCTAAGTGTCCCGAACAGTTGCATAAATTTGTATTCATGCAACCGACTCTCTTTTGGGGTTTTAAGATTACCTTTGAGTATGGCAATCCTCAGATCGTTCATCTTATGGCCAGAGTCAGAGAAATGTTCGCCAACAGGACTGTCTCTTGTACCGCGTGTGATGCTATGGCGATGCAGGTTCATTCTCTTGTTTAGCCCCTGCCCTGTCTCACCTATGTAGTAGCAGCCCCCTGGGCATTTCATGCACATGATGAGGTACACGACATTGCTGGAAGAACAGGTGAACCTTCCTCTGATTTTGTATTCCCGATTCCTGTGTGGTATTTGTATTGTGTCCGCTGTGTAGAGCATTGCGCAGGTTTTGCATCTTGGGTCCTGGCATGGTTTTGTCCCGCATTCGGTTGTACTGCTGAATACTTTACTCCTCACCATAATATTCTTGAGATTATGGGGTTGTCTGTATGATAATAAGGGTGCTTCAGGGAAGACCTGTTGCAGTCTTGTATCTTCCTGGAGGATGGGTTGTAGTTTCCTGGCGATCTTGCGTAGGGCTCCTAGGTGTGGGTTATATGTGACCACCAAAGGTACCCTGTCGCTTGTCTCCTTCTGTTTGTATTCTGCATGTGAGCTTCCGCTTCCGGTTCACCGGTTCACCGGCTACACGAGGGGAGTCACGTGACAACGCCAGCACTTGGAGCTACACAGAGAGGATCGAGCCGACGGCACATGAGAGCCAATCTCATACACGCTATTTATTGCTTTATCCTTGTGAGTGGGCATTTGTTAGATTTTATGTTCCTTGAAATACAATTTTTATTATGTTAATGCACTAGGTGTGCGCCTGTTTTTTCTTTTCTTTTTTTCAGATATGGTCAGGGACTGGTGATCCCTTCAAAACGGGCTGCAAGAACTTGGTGCAATTATCATTGGAACAGGACTTTTTAAATATTGAAGGGTTTTTTTGTATTTTTTCATTTTTAACTTTTTCACTTTTTTAATTTTTGTGTTATTAAAAACTGTTAGTTATTTTAAACCTACAGAGGTATTTTTTAATCTAGTTATAAATAGTGAATTAGTTTCAACTATGCAATACCTTTTTTAGTCTTTATCATTGTGTATTAGTTTTAAACTAGTCACCCCACCAAGCACTTTATATGATTAGCTTGACCGGTTCTCTTTATTAACTAGCTATATATAGAGGCGCTACTTCATTTTTTTGTTTGTTTTGTTTTATATATATATCACCACAATTATTAAGGTTATGGTGGGTAAAAAAAGTGACAAAAACCCTCCACAGTAAAGCATAAAGGGTTTAATGGCTTTGCAACTCATCCCAGCCTCTGTCTAAAAGCTGTGTTTAAAACAGCATGCATTGGCTTAAAGATTTGCTTGTGTAATACGAGCTTAAGACAAAAGGTGGCACTGAGTGCTCATTTGCATGTCATTTCTGAGAATCCCTTGCTGCAGTGGAAGCGCTGTATGCTGGGCGATAATGGGGAAAGACAGGGTTGCAGACCTGTCTAAGACATGCAAATGAGCATACAGTAATATTTACAGTTGATTATATATATATATATATATATATATATATATATATATATATATATATATATATATTGTGACATAGTCCAAAGATGTTAGGCAGCTTTCTGCCCCATTTTAGGTCAGAAAGTGCAGGAATAGTTCAAAATGATCCGTTCCACAGCTTCACATTAACTCAGGCAGCTGGATGGAAAATCCAGACCACAGATTACAATGGCTCTAGTTCTCCGTCACCTGCTCTTCTAATCACATGCACAGGTATTTAGAGCAGAGAGGTTTTGCATTTCACTCTCTCTCCTTAGAGCCTGGAGGCTGGGGTATCGCTGCTCCCCTGTTTCCAGTTTCGGGGTGGACGGCCCCTCCAAGTATCACAGTACCAGAGGATTTGCCTGGACACTTGGGACCGAGTTCCCACCACGAACAGATAAGACAAAACAAATGTTTATTGCTGTTGCTAAAAGACTGTGCTGTATCTAGTGACCCTAAATAAGAGGGCATTGTTTTAAGCTGGGGAACCAGGTTAGTTGGCCCAGTTAGTTGGCAGTTAGAGGCTGATTCTGATGTGTAGTTAGATCCCTGAAAGGGATAGGATTTCTTTATATGATTTGGTTTTTATTTCTTAAAAGTGACACTGTGCAGTCCCTTACTGGGATGAAAATAAAGCAGGCAGAAGCCTGAGTTAAGCAATGTAATACTTTGAATGATCCTGTTTTTTGTATAAATAACCCTAGAAAACTGTGTCGGGAAGAACTTAGACAGACGTCAGCGCTACAAAAGAGGGGCGTTTGTCACAATATATATATATTGCTGTGTTTAAATGTATTGGGGTGGTGGTTATATGTATTGGGGGGTTTCTATATGTATTGTTTATTTTTTTAAATATGTATTTTTTTTATATGTATTGGGGTTTTTAATATGGATTGTTTTTTTTTATATGTATTTGTTTTTTTTTTTAAATATGGATTTGGGGGGTTTTGTATGGATTTTTGGGGGGTTTATATGTATTGGATTTTTTATATATGTATTTGGGGTGTGTGGGTTTTTTTGGTATGTATTTTGTTGGGGGGGGGATTGTGTGAGGGGTGAAGGAATGAGGAGGGATTGAGAGTGGGTTAATTGACAGGGGGAGAGTGAGAGGTGCAAGGGAGGGAGTAATAGTGAGACACGGGAGAAAATACATGTGAGGCGGGGGGCAGGGATTGAGTGAGTGGGGTAATGGATAGAGGGGGGAGAGAGAGGTGAGACGGAGGGGAGACTGCAGAGAAGCCGGCACAATTTCCCATAGAGGTGGTGAGGCTGGGGAAAAGTCTTCTTGTTAAACTGGACCCTAGATCGGTTCCATTTATTACTGCGCTTAAAGCTGCAGACCAAGCAATATCCTACATGTTATTTTTTTAAATAAATCAGTTTTGTACTATGAGAAAATACTATGAAAAAAAAACCCAACAACTCTGAATAACATTTTTTATGTATCATAATGAAACAAGCATTTTTTGTTTTTATAGCAACCATTTACAAAGTAACAACCCCTTCCTCTTGTGAAACAGGCTCTGACACACCCCTTTTTGAACCCTGTCATCTCTCTAGCAGTGCAGCAATTGTGTCTAGTGACTTCCGGGTCACATGATTTCCCCAACAGAACTTTGCATCTCTGGTCCCCTTCTGCTGCACTGACACCCATTTAGTGAACCCCCGAGCCGAATCTTCACCGATTGATCACAGGAGAACGGATCGATTGGCAACTTAACTAATAACTTATCATAGTGTGGATTGTATTGATGCATATATTATAGAGGGGAAATAATAATAATAATACAATTAAAAAAAAACAGCACCATGGACTGCTGCTTTAAAGAATGCACTTATTGTAAGTGTCATTTTTTTTAGTTTACTTGGTCACATAAAAGTTGCATGGAAATCTGCACTATTATGTCTTTCCTTTACTCCTGAGATCCTCTTCATTCACCTGGATCATCAAGGACCCGTCACCATTTGTGTGAAAATGCCTGTTTATTTTTGATAAAATGGAAGTAGCCATTCTGTAAGATTTCTTCAGATCCTGCTGCCAGCATTTATGTACGTTTTTGCACTATTGCTTGTTGTTTCTGATTTTTATATGCTGCCGCCCTCCTGATCATTTGGAACAATCATGCCTATTACCCACAAGTAACACATTGAGAGTTACCTCTCATTTTCAAGTGTGTCCTGGGCACAGAGTTAAAATGACAAATACATGGTTACATTACAGTAAATGAACAGTGTTATACATTATATTTAAAGACATTGCATGAACAGTTATAGATAGTATATGTTATAGGCGTATGCAACCGTTACAGACCAGATTAACATGTGAGACCGTTTTAGTTTTGAAAGAACTTAGACTGGAAGCGGCTATGAGAGTCTCAGGTAGATTGTTCCTGGTCTGGGGTGGACAGTAAGACAAGGAGGAGCGTGTTCTGGGGTGGACAGTAAGAGGAGGAGCGCATTGTGGGGTGGACAGTAAGAGAAGGAGGAGCGTGTTCTGAGGTGGACAGTAAGAGGAGGAGGAGCGTGTTCTTGGGTGGACAGTAAGAGAAGGAGGAGCGTGTTCTGGGGTGGACAGTAAGAGAAGGAGGAGCGTGTTCTGGGGTGGACAGTAAGAGGAGGAGGAGCGTGTTCTTGGGTGGACAGTAAGAGAAGGAGGAGCGCGTTGTGTGGTGGTCAGTAAGAGGAGGAGCGTGTTCTGGGGTGGACAGTAAGAGGAGGAGGAGCGTGTTCTGGGGTGGACAGTAAGAGGAGGAGGAGCGTGTTCTAGGGTGGACAGTAAGAGGAGGAGCATGTTGTGGGGTGGACAGTAAGAGGAGGAGGAGCGTGTTCTGGGGTGGACAGTAAGAGAAGGAGCATGTTGTGGGGTGGACAGTAAGAGGAGGAGCGTGTTGTGGGGTGGACAGTAAGAGGAGGAGCGTGTTGTGGGGTGGACAGTAAGAGGAGGAGGAGCGTGTTCTGAGGTGGACAGTAAGAGGAGGTGCATGTTGTGGGGTGGACAGTAAGAGGAGGAGCGTGTTCTGGGGTGGACAGTAAGAGGAGGAGCGCGTTGTGGGGTGGACAGTAAGAGGAGGAGCGTGTTGTGGGGTGGACAGTAAGAGGAGGAGGAGCGTGTTCTGGGGTGGACAGTAAGAGGAGGAGGAGCGTGTTCTGGGGTGGACAGTAAGAGGAGGAGGAGCGTGTTCTGGGGTGGACAGTAAGAGGAGGAGCGTGTTGTGGGGTGGACAGTAAGAGTGTGTTGTGGGGTGAAAAATAAGAGGAGGAGCGGCCGGATACTTTGTTAAACCGTGGGACTGTGAACAGTCGTTTGGAGTCAGATCTCAGATAAGTGCTGCGTGTTGTAGGGGTGGGTAGCTTGCCCAGAATGTTTTAGCCCTGCTGTCAATGGCTCTACACAAGAACTGTAGGTATTGCTACCTGCTATGTTGCACTCTTTATTTTCTTTTGCTGAATGAAGCAATTTGAGTTGTAAAAAACACACTACCTTGTGCTGAATAAAGTGGCAGTGACTTAAGAGCGGAATTGAAGAGAGATTCAAACTACTGTAGTAAAAAAATAGTTTTAAAGGGTAGAATCCTGCCTAAAATCAACTTTGAGCAAAATAACAGTGCAATACTGTATGTCAATGACTAAGGAAAATAATTGAATCAACAATCTTGTACTTAAGTCATTGTATAAACTGCCACATATCCGTTCACAGAATAATTTTTCTGTAATGAAAAAAGAGACATAATAAATAGTAATACCGTATTTCCTCGATTCTAAGACACACCTTTTTGAAGTAAAACAGCACCTACCACATGAAAATTTCCTTGGCAGTAAATTGCCTTGATGGTGACAGAAGTATAGTGCAGGAAGTGACATCACTGCTGGCAGAAGAGGCCATCAGCGAGGTCAGTGTTGCCAGCTCCCACCAGTCACCGGAGATGACACGAGACACACACACACCACCCCTCCCCTACCAAACTTCTGTGCCCCGGCTCCCCCAAGATCTTCTCCTCTTTGGACGGGGGCTGTGATATCCGGGCGCTGTGTCCCCGCAGCAGCTGCACCGCTGGAGGAAGGGGGGAGGGCGGAGTGCTTGGCGCTCCATGTCCCCGCAGCGGCACCGCCAGAGGGAGGGGCAAGAATGCGCAGTGCGTCGTGTCCCCGTAGAAGCACTGCCAGAGGGAGGGGGGAAGGCGCTCAGCGCATCATGTCCCCGTAGCTTGGAGGGGAGAATACTCAGCGCGGTGTCCTCGGAGGAAGGAGGGGAAGCGCTGGCGGAGCCTGCAGGACACACACACATTGACTGACACACACACACTGACTGACGGGCGCACACTGACTGACGCGCGCACAAACACTGATTGACTGACGTACTCACACACAAACACACACACTGACGCGCACACACTCTGACTGACTCGCGTGCGCACACACACGAGGAATTCACAGTTACTATAAATATAGAAGTGTAAATAGCTAAAACATGCGTTCGAAGTCAAACTTCATTGCGTTTTGGCACTGAAATTATGTTTTGATTTAATTAAAAACATCACCATCACAAATACAATTTCTGTGACAAAACAGTGACAAAAAAAGAAGTTTCACTTAAAATGCACGTTCTTGGTACACACACACTTACCCCCCCCCCCCCCCCATTTTCACATGTCTGAATTTTGGATGTGTAGGAGGACGCGCACAGAGGTATGCAAGGGAGACTTGTTACGGTGAAGTTAAATAAGGCTTTTATTGCGCCTGTTTCCTTAACATCAGAAAATCATCCAAACAAGGGGTCAAACAAAGCTTTTATTCACTTGGGAGTATTTCTAGTGAAACCTATGCAGTCCTCAACTCCCTTTAGATAAGCATGTCTCCCAGCCCCAAACATATATCTTGATATGAGCATATATACCAAAAGTCTTATAAAAGGAAAGTCTTATCTGTTTCTTGTGGTTAGAGGGAAAGTCTTCTCTGTTCCTGGGTTGCTGCCTTTTTCCTCAGGTTTTGTCAGCATTCAGGTTTAGAGGTGCTTTCCCCTGTGTCTTGCAAGCGGCTCTGCTGTTTCTTCTGGCAGGCTCAAGACATCTGTCCCCATGGTCAGTCTCACAACTTGTGACACTCAGGAACAATCTCCTTTCCTGTCTCAAAAGACAGGCTTTTCTAAGAAGCTAATCAGGCAGGTGGTTTTGGATAATTGACTACCAGCAGTTAACCACCACACTGCTGGATTAGAGGCACATTTCCTGAACAGGGATAACTCCCCTGTTACATACCTCCCCTGTTTGTGGTAAGCTCGGGCTTGCCATGGCCAAAGCCCATCCTTCCACTCTCATTCTAGATATCTCTGTGACTTGAATGAGAGTGGATGGAGGAAGAGAACCCTCAGTCCCGCTGGGATCGGAGCCCTTTCTCCAGTTCATTCGTGTCCCCTACTGAAGGTGCTTGAGATCAGCACTCCTCAGTCGCTTGAGGAGGACTTTTTCTAAGTATAGTCTTTTTGCTACGTGCGCGATCATGAGATTTCCCTCACGTCGGGTGCTCGTTTTATTGTAGGCAGACTGTATGGCAGCAGTTGCAGAGCGTTTAAAAACAGCCCTTTGAGTTTTCCGTTCTTGAAGCTGTCTCTCTGCACTTTTCCCACTTAATGGAGCTGCTAGTTCAGCCTCTTTGGGATTAAGTTGCAAATCCATATCCACTTCCAGAGAATGTCCCATCTTTTCAGCTTCATCAGCTAAGAATACTTCTGGTTTTGAATCAGCACGTGTACCTTCTTTTGTTGGAAACAAAAGAAAACAGCGCACAACGCCAAATAGTGAAGCAAGTACAACAATATAATTCAATTTAAAGGGGTAATATATCTGCGTACATAATAAAGGTTGGTAAAGTGCATTTAGTGTGTATCACACTGTTTACCACTCGGCAGCTGTTATCAGGAGAGTCAGGTGCTTGCTTCTCTCAGCTAGTGCCACTCCGTTGGTTCTGGGGCAGGGCGTCAGTCTTTTGCTCCCATGGGGGTTTCCCTTCAAGCAGCCAGGTTTAGCTAAATGTATTGGTGCTCAGTGAGATCACTCCGGCTTCCAGGCCGTCTGGAGCAGCTCCTGTAACTCAGCAGGTGGATCCTCTGCACGGAGGTTAAACCGCAGCTTGCAGGGACACACTCGGCGTGCCACGATGCCGCTCCATCGCGGGACGCTGTGTGATGACGTCACTGTCTCCACAGCAGTGGTGGAATCGGCAGGGAGGTGATACAGTCTCTCAGAGTCTCTCAAAAATGCCCAAAACAGCACACAGGAATGATAAAATCAGGGCAAAGCCAATGAATAGGCAATAGCCAATATAAGCAGATATAAGGCAACAGAAAATAACATCCAACGCGTTTCATAGAATTAACTACTTCTCTTAGTGTGTGTGGGGTGCTGAGCCACCCCCTGTGTTTATAGCAGCAGACGCCCGTATCCTCAACACGGTTATGTGATATAATTTGTATATTTTTTACATATCTCACTGTGGGAGCTGTGGTATAATCCTTTATCACTTATTTTTATGGTTTAGTCACTGCACTGTGTATATCCACATATTTTAAATCCTAGTAGTTAGTCAGATAGTAGCGCACAGGAATTTGTTTGTTTTTTACCTTCTTTTGTTGCCTGTTGGGTGGCTGAAGGTTTTGCTAGTGCTTGTTTAGGTGATTCAAATTTTGCAACCTTGTTTTTCAGACGAGCGGTATTCCCAGCTCTCACTGTACCCTTGTCTTCATGGGTTTTTGTGACTGTGGGATACTGACGCTTAGTCAGGTTCAATACTTGTCCTTGTAGAACTGTAATCTCATCCGCGAGAGATCCCTGTTTTTTTTAGTGTGTCTTGCAAGTCTCTTCTCAGGGAATTTATCTGCACACTTTGCTTTCTCTGAGTTTGCGTCCACATTTTCACTGCATTGTGAAGCACTATGAATCTCTTTGCTCAGGCCACAGTTACTTGTCTCAGTTTCTGGACCTTCTTGTGCTCCCTTTTGTGCCGAGTCACCTGGGTTCTAAGCTTGGCGTCTAGCGATGCTTTGTTGAGGCTCAGGGTAGCCTTCAGTTTCTCATGCTGCTTTGCGGGGACATACTGGGTAATCAGACGTTCCTGCAACACCTGTATTTCTTTAACAGCCTGCAGATTGTCTTCCTGCAGAGTTCGCTGCTTCTCCTCGGCCATCTGGAGGTGCGTACGCAGACCTTGCAGTTGGTTCTGCAGTCGGTGCTCTGCTTCAAACTTCTCACCTTCCAAAAGTCTATTTATTTCTTTAAGCTCGTGCAGCTTTTCATTCTTTTCCTTGATGTAGTCTGTCAAATGAGAATTTTCTTCTTCCAGTTTTAAGTTTTCTCTTTTTAATCTTAAATTTTCTCCTTTTTCAGTCTCTGTACTATTCAGGGCCTCCTTGCAGTCCTCCTTCCATTTACGCACATCTGCTTTGAGAATGACAGTCTCCTTGCGTGAGACTTCCTTCTCTAGGTTGAGGGTCTGAAGCTCCTTCTGAGAGACTTTGAGATCTGTATTAAGATTGACACTAGTTTCTTTAGAAATGTCCAGCTCCTCAGTGAGACTGTGTAGTTCCTTTCTGGAGACTTCCAGGTCTGTGTGGCAGCTGTTGGTCTCATGATGTGAGGCATCCAGTGCTCTGCGGAGTGTCTCAACCTCTTTCTGAGATACGTCCACCTCTGTCCGGACACTGTTGACCTCCTGTTGTGAGGCATTCAGCTCTACGCGAAGAGTGTGAACCTCTTGCTGAAAGACTGTCATCTGCTTCAGTGCCTCCTCATACTTCCGCTTCAGCTTAGCCATCATTTTATCAGATTGGCTCTGCTTTCATCCATGGCGGAAATAGTAGCGTTTGCAGTATCTAGCTCAGTCTTGAGATCGTCCAATTGTGTTCCAGATTCAGAGTACATTGCGAGCACCGTCTTCTGTAACTCAGCATTATCTTCCCTCTCAAGTTTCAATTGTTCCCGGAGTAGATCACAGTCACGCCTGGCAATTTTCAGGGCGTCTTCAGGGCTGGTCAAGGGATCGTCACTCACTGGTTCCGGCTCAGCTTCCCTGGTTGGTTGTCGGTTCCTCATTGTTGGCACCGGACAGACACTTCTTTGGGGTACATGACTTCTGCCTTGGGCCCTCTGGATATTCGATTACTCGCGGGACGAATTCTCCATTTTCTCTAGGCCGCAGAGCAACTCGGTCCCCCTTTTTCTCCACATGTTCCACGGTAAGTGAAGAACCGCTTTTCTTTTTCTTTTTCCGCCTTTTTGTTTTGGATGACTCCGTCCGATCAGGAATACTGGGGTCCCCTTCTTTATTTGATACTTCAGCGGCTTCATTGTATACGCCAGGCTTTTCTTGCAGTTGCTTTAGCTGACAGAAATATTTTGTGATCTGCTGCTCCCGCTCTTTCTCCTGTCGACCATATTCATCATCATAGAGAGCGGTCTTTTCGGTTCGTGCCGAGTTCAGGCACCCCCACCATTCTTGGGGTGTTTTGTGGGTGTGACTCGGTTCCAGTTCCCCGTAAGAGATGTCTTCCTCTTTATTGGACTGGAAGGGCCACTCTTCCGTGGGGTAGGGTTCATTACAGGAACGCTGCATCTTGTCCTCCATTTTGGGGCTATTAGGTGTAATTTTCTTCCTGACCTCAGGAGGCGCTATTGCAGCTGTTGCCACTGTATTTGCTAGAACCCCCAATTGTGGTAGTCCTACAGGTGGGCATATTTTGCTTGTAGAGGTCGTAGCTCTCACAGGCATCTCTGTAGACTTTTCTTTTTCTTGGGTAAGTTTTACACTATCAGCAGTACTGTGCACGCATTCTCTCTCATTAGGTACACTGGATGTGCAGTTGCTAGGTAAAAACTTCTGTTTGCTTTACACCATTTACTTGCTAGGTGCAATACCCTCCGCTTCAGCCCAATAATGTGGTTTTCTGCTTGAGTTCAGTAATGTTCAGTCTCAACTTTGGGGATTATGGCATTCACTCTTCACACTTTGGGATACCTTTTACACAGCTCAGCAATTCCTTTTTCCCCAGTAGGGCAATTTTACCCTCAGCATTTGTTTACTGAAAATTCCCCTGCTTCAGCACAGTCTTGCATCAATTTTCACACTTTTCTACATATACTCCATTCACAACTGGTAGTCCTATGTGGTGTGGCAGCCTTTACTTGCAAAATCAGTACCGCTCATGTGTCACCATCTGTATTCACTGCTTCAGCGAAACATTTGAAAACAACAAACGCCTATCCCTTTTAAGGGCTAACTTACTTCTTGAACCCTGACTACAGCTGGAAGGAAAAACCCCTATTTCAATTACCATATTACACTTTATTTGTGATAGGCAAATAAGGTTTACCTGCTTCAGCACAGTCTCTCTCTCTCCTCTTGGAATCGGGGAAAAGAGTCCATCTGTGGTTTTGTAAGTTTCAGTGCAGTGTAGATTTCCTGCCTGGGTGTGTCCCTTTAACTCTGGCTTCTGCTGCATGAGATCCTTTGTTTATGTTGCTCAGGCTGTTTGTAGGCAAAAAGCACAAAAAAAATTCACAGGCAATCTGCGGGGCCCCTTTTAACTTCAAGGACCACCTCAGTCCCAATTCTGACACCATATGTAGGAGGACGCGCACAGAGGTATGCAAGGGAGACTTGTTACGGTGAAATAAAAAGAGGCTTTTATTGCGCCTGTTTCCTTAACATCAGAATATCATCCAAACAAGGGGTCAAACAAAACTTTTATTCACTTGGGAGTATTTCTAGTGAAACCTATGCAGTCCACAATTCCCTTTAGATAAGCATGTCTCCCAGCCCCAAACATATATCTTGATATGAGCAGATATACCAAAAGTCTTATAAAAGGAAAGTCTTATCTGTTTCTTGTGGTTGGAGGGAAAGTCTTCTCTGTTCCTGGGTTGCTGCCTTTTTCCTCAGGTTTTGTCAGCATTTAGGTTTAGAGGTGCTTTCCCCTGTGTCTTGCAAGCGGCTCTGCTGTTTCTTCTGGCAGGCACAAGACATCTGTCCCCATGGTCAGTCTCACAACTTGTGACACTCAGGAACAATCTCCGTTCCTGTCTCAAAAGACAGGCTTTTCTAAGAAGCTAATCAGGCAGGTGGTTTTGGATAATAGACTACCAGCAGTTAACCACCACACTGCTGGATTAGAGGCACATTTCCTAAACAGGGATAACTCCCCTGTTACAGGATGCTTCTTAGAATCGATGTTTTAAAAAAAAAAAAAACTGCTAGGGGGCGCTGCAGAAGCAGCCACAGCTGCTTTCAGCGCTTACCAAAAGCTGCTTTCGGCGGCGGTGCGACGGCTGGTTGAAGTACCTGCTTCAACCACGGTCCCCCCACCGCCTGCCCCCCTGCAACTCACAGCTGACTTTGCTTGGTTGAAGTGCCGGCCCCCCTGTGACGCACAGCTGATTGCGGCGGTTGGCTGCTTGAACCACGGTCCCCCGCGTCCCCCTGTGACTCACAGCTGACTTTGCTGGGTTGAACTGCAGCCTCCCCTGCGACGCACAGCCTGGCAGGAACGTGAACGCAGCTGTTGGAGGTGATAAGGGGAAGATGAGCTGAGGTGCAGAGGGAGCACCTGGAACAAACGTAAGTACCGGTATAATGACGTTACTGCCAATCCAAGCGCAGCTCCCATAATGCTGAGCAAGGTCCTGCTTGTAGTGCTGAGGAGAAAAGTTATAGTATAGTGTACTGTTGTGCAGTGTACTGTTGTGCAGTGTTCTGTTGTGCAGTGTTACGCAGTGTACTGTTGTGCAGTGTTACGCAGTGTACTGTTGTGCATTAGTGTTTCCATTGATTGCCAATGTGGCTATCTACAGTAGGCCCCAATTGAGGGCCTAAGTAGCCACAGTGACAATAAATGGATTTAAATGATTGTTTTTTTTAAATGTATTTATTTGTAATGTATTTTCTATTATGCCTTTCGATGGCCAAAAGCCCTATTAGCCATATTTGGCTAAACAGCCTATTGTCCTTTACTGTAGTGGGGAGGGTTATTGTTCATGGAGTAGAGGTGTCAATTATTGGAGGAGGATAGGCCACTCGGGGGTGTTACCGGGGGTGGAGTTAACCCCTTGTATGCCATACTAATTGTACCGCTATCCACATACAATGGGTAGTAGGGTAGTGCTTGAATTAACCCCTTGGTTATCTTAGGTACCTTAGGTAACAAAGGGTATTATGGGATGCATAGCACACACAAAACTAGGAACTCTATTAAGAAGATTTTTTTCAATAACTGTGCAAGACCAATTATACTTTATTGACTGGAACAAATAATTATTTAAGTAATCCCTCCATTGGAACAGCAAAAACCTGCAGAAGTTTTAAGTAAGTCATTGTTCAAGATGGAAATGGAAATGGAACTCTCCAAAGGTAGGGAATATTCTCTTTACAGGGAGAAGCAGTTACTGTTTTAAGTATTTCATGTTTGTTTTTCTTGTTAGAAAGAAAACGCCATTTGTATGACGTGAAATAATTGAATTATGTAATATGTTTTTAGATTTTGTTTATCATACTATAAAAAGGTATCACATTTTATGAAGTATCTTACTCTTTCTTGGACCAATACAGCTACTGGCACCCTTTAATGCTAAATAAAGCTATCATACATGTTTTATGTACCTATGGAATAATATTTGTATATGTAACCCCCTTTCCCTATGTCTATGGGAAACCGCGGGTGATTACGCGTGCTGCTGTACCTGTGAGGCTTACAGGAAGCCAAAGCTTCCGTTCTTCGGGAGCCTGGGATGCTATCGCTCGCGGTCAGGGCCGCCAACAGGGGGGGACAGAGGGCACTGGCGTCCCGGGCCCCGTGAGTCAGGGGGGCCCGGCCATGCCCGTTAAAGTAAAAAAAAAAGTTTTTTTTTAAATGGCGGCGATTCTTCTGCGCGCATGCGCAGGGCCAGCAGGATATCCATCCTGCTGCCTGTGGGCCTGCCCGCTGCCTGTGGGCCCACCCATTCCCCCCCCGCTCATCCCCCCCGCTCATATCCCCCCCCACTAATCCCCCTCCCCCGCTCATCCCCCACTCCCACCCCTTGGCTCCCAACGTGGGATGGAGGGGATGTGCCATGGTATTCCCCTGCGCGCGCGCCAAACCTAACTTCCCCCACACGCGCCAACCAGGGGCCCCACAGCATAGGGGGGCCCTACGCGCCCGGCACATGCGTGCTCAAAATAGGGTTGCCAGGTGTCCGGCAAGCGTTAAGTACTGTGAGTGCAGAGGCAGTGAGAGGGCGGGCCACGCCGGTGGCTGGGCAGAGCAAGGAGGACTGGTGTGCTGTCCCTGATTGGAGGAGAGGACAGCCAACCAGAGGACAGCAGGGGCGGAGCCCACACCCCGGCGGGCCAGAGACATGTGCTGTGCTGTCTGTGTCCTGCAGGAGATAGGTAAAGTACAATGTGGGGGGAGGTGAGGGTACATTTAATATGTATTGGGGTGGTAGGAGTATATTTAATATATATGGGGGTATATTTATATGTATGGGGGTGGTGGGGATATATTTAATATGCATTGGGGTGGTAGGAGTATATTTAATATATATGGGGTGGTGGGGGTATATTTTATATGTATGGGGGTGGTGGGGGTATATTTTATATGTATGGGGGTGGTGGGGGTATATTTAATATGTATTGGGGTGGTAGGAGTATATTTAATATATATGGGGGTGGTGGGGGTATATTTTATATGTATGGGGTGGTGGGGGTATATTTTATATGTATGGAGGTGGTGGGGGTATATTTAATATGTATTGGGGTGGTCGGAATATATTTAATATATATCGGGGTTGTGGGGGTATATTTTATATGTATGGGGTGGTGGGGGTATATTTTATATGTATGGGAGTGGTGGGGGTATATTTTATATGTATGGGGGGTATATTTAATATGTATTGGGGTGGTAGGAGTATATTTGATATATATGGGGGTGGTGGGGGTATATTTAACATATATGGGGGTGATGGGGATATATTTAATATATATGGGGGTGGTAGGGGTATATTTAATATATATGGGGGTGGTATGGGTGTATTTAATATATATGGGGTGGTAGGAGTATATTTAATATATATAGGGTGGTTGGGGTATATTTTATATGTATTGGGGTTGTGGGGGTATATTTTATATGAATTGGGGAGGTGGGGGGATATTTTATATGAATTGGGGAGTTGGGGGGGATATTTTATATGTATTGGAGTGGTATAAAAATAAACAGGTTGCATTGTAATGTTTTTTTCTGTATCACAATAAGAAAACAGTTAAGTAAAAGTTGCGCGCTAAAAGATATTTTTTCGTGGTTGGTGCGCTATAGATTCGGGGGGGGGGGGGTGCGCTATGGGTTCGGGGGGGGGGGCTGCTCCTTTCATTTGTCCCAGGCCCCATGATTTCTGTTGGCGGCAGAGCCTCCACCTAAGAGGATCGAGCGTAGGTGGGATTGACTCCCCATAGGAAACAATACTCACAAATAATAATACAACAAATGTATATAAACACACTTTACTCATACATACAATGACACCAACATAACAATACACTGCAATAGATAACAATAATAATTGTGGTTCCCCCAAAGTACTGAGGTTGCCCAGGGCACCTGAAACCCTGAAGGCCGCAGAACAATCCCAACCCGAAGTGTTGGTGCATGGTGGGTACCTTCCTGGTCAAGGACCAGGACTGTCCTTCCTCTTTGCTCCTCCATCAGGACTGTCAAAGTCACCTTGATCCCCGCAGAGGCTATCCTGCTTCAACAGGGCTGCATCTCATCCCTTTGCCTGGGACAGCCCATGTGTTCTATCCCTCCTCCCCCCCTCGAGGATTCTGGGACTTTTAGTTCCGCCTCTGTGCGATGCAGAGCCATTCTAAGATGTCCGCCACTCCTGCCGACAGTGCGCATGTGTAAAATGGCGTCCCCCACAATCTCTTGGATCGCGCGGAGCTCCGCCGACTGGCTGTGCAGCGGAGCAGTTCCCTGCACCTGAGGTAGGGCAGGGGCACTCCGCTACATATAGCTAGATTATTTTTGTATTTCGAAAAGGGATGAACATAAAAATGATTTGGGAAATGTTGTCAGATGATATTAAGAGTAATTGACAGTACACTGTCTCACTGATAATTTAGATCTTTATGAAAACCTCTCCAGTGTGACTCAGCATGTGTAGTTAGTTTTTAAGGAACAAGGTTCAGGATCCCGAGTCCATCTTAAATCCCTTGGTACTAAACATGCTCTGAAGTCTCATGAAGGGGTTATATATTTGTGTGACGGTATTATACTCCGTGATTATTTCATAGAACTCATTCTCTACATAGAGGGGTTACATTATTTCACTTTCCCGGACAAAAGGAATAAAACCCAAGTGAAGTCATTTTTAAAGACTAATCATCATTTTAGGGCTATTGAACTAAATATAGAGGCCGTTCACGAAATCATTAAACAGCCTGCAATAAAGCTCCCAAATTCATTACAGAGTTATTCCCAAGCCAGAAAGGTGGTGTTGCCTAAAGCACAGTTTAATCAAATTAGATAGTGGGTTATGTCTTGGGGTTTCTTCTATTGATATTCATTAAAAATACACGATTTATCACTAATCTGTGTTGAGATATATCCCCATCTTCCAAATGAATTTTTATAAATGTCAAGGGGGAGGGGGAAAAAAAAACAGAACATTTTATTGTTATAATAATTTAAGGTTTGTGGGATTACATTTACATTTTATATACTGTGCAATTTAACAGCAGATAATGGACTTAATCCGTCTGTAAAATATTTCCCTTATTTAAAGTTTTCACAAGAAAGGAACCCGCAGGAAAAGCTTCATTTTTTTGGTTGAATATGCACTCATTATTTCAAGGATTAAAATGCATCATCACTAAGTATTTCGGTTCCACTTCATGGCAACATTATTAATTGGATAATTCAGGTTTAAGAGAACGACATAATTATTATAAAAGCAAGTACTTGTGTCTATGTATCAAGCTCACGGGCTGGCCCCATTAGCTATATAAGAACAGCCTCTTAATATCTATGTGTCAAGGTGCTTTGATCACATTTATGATGTCAGCAGATAAAAATACACGGTGGCAATACATAGGATGTACTAATATATGCATTATGTATTCATCTGTGCACATTTGTGCTAATTATTTACCACTTTGTGTCTAATTTATATTGCTGTTCTTCAAGCCACTGAAAGAGGATGATGTGACGAGGCCTTATTTCTCCAGCTCATAAATCATGGGTCATTTGTAAAGTCATTGATTATTTCTTATGGTGGAACAGGGTGTGCTGATCACTTCTAGTTTTTCATGCATATGTTCCAGGCACTTCGAAAATGGATGATACAGTCACAGATGCTCCAAATGGCAAACCAACAAGGTTATTACTGTGCATGCATTGCACCCACAGATTGTATTGTATTTCTTTATTTATATAGCAACAGTACATCCAGGGTAGGAAGGGAGCGATAAATCAGGAACACCCCAAAAAAAGAGTAAACATATATGGTGCAATAAAATCACAAAAAATGGGCAAAACTAAAAACTTGGCTCATATGAATTCCCTACATACAAAAAGTAGGTGAAGAATCAGCGTGTAACAGGGAACAGGGTTGCAGGAACTCGAGAGGTCTTGCACTCTGGATCAACTCATGAGGAAACACAGCAGAAAAGAGACCATAGTGCAGACCAGCAAAAAGGTTTATATCGCAATAAAAGCTAAGGAGTGTACTCACAATGTGTACAAGTAAAATAGGCACATAAAATAGTGAAGCAGTAGATCTCACGCTAGAGAAGTGGTGACCGGACCGTCTCTCCAATACTCCCGCAGTCAGACAGTGTTCGAGTGGCGTCTGACGTCACATCCGTTTGGGGCTTGACAGCTTCCGGTAATGCGGGGGAAGGAACAGGTACGTAGTACAGCGGTCTCCTCTCCTCTGAAACGGGGATTACTGCGCAGGAAATGGAAGCTCTACGCGTTTCGCTGACTAGTGTCAGCTTCATCAGGAGCAGTAATCCCCGTTCCAGAGGAGAGGAGACCGCTGTACTATGTACCTGTTCCTTCCCCCGCATTACCGGAAGCTGTCAAGCCCCAAACGGATGTGACGTCAGACGCTGCTCGAACACCGTCTGACTGCGGGAGTATTGGAGAGACGGTCCGGTCACCACTTCTCTAGCGTGAGATCTACTGCTTCACTATTTTATGTGCCTATTTTACTTGTACACATTGTGAGTACACTTCTTACCTTTTATTGCGATATAAACCTTTTTGCTGGTCTGCACTATGGTCTCTTTTCTGCTGTGTTTCCTCATGAGTTGATCCAGAGTGTAAGCCCTCTCGAGTTCCTGCAACCCTGTTCCACGCTGATTCTTCACCTACTTTTTGTAAGTAGGGAATTCATATGAGCCAAGTTTTTATTTTTGCCCATTTTTTGTGATTTTATTGCACCATATATGTTTACTCTTTTTTTGGGGTGTTCCTGATTTATCGCTCCCTTCCTACCCTGGATGTACTGTTGCTATTAGGGAACTTGTAGAATTCCCTTTGAAGGTTGAGAATTTTTCTAATACACCTTACACTCATTTATATATATTCACTTTTTTCACTTATTCCACATTATTGCTGTGTAGCGCCGTTATAGATCACTTGGGTTACTAAGTTTATTTATATAGCGCCATTAATGTACATAGCGCTTCACTGTAGTAATACACGGGGTAATCAAATAAATAACAGATAATATAAATAACAGGTAATGGGAATAAGTGCTTCAGACATAAAAGTAACATTAAGGAAGAGGAGTCCCTGCTCCGAGGAGCTTACAGTCTAATTGGTAGGTAGGGAGAACGTACAGAGACAGTAGGAGGTAGTTCTGGTGCGTCTGCAGGGGGCCAAGCTTTATGTATCATGTGTTCAGAATATCCACAGTGCAATTCATATGCTTCTGTAAGCAAGTGTGTCTTAAAGCTGGATCAGATACAATGTAATAACGTTAGACCCTCCTTTGCTATTGCTTATGTCTGACACTTCTGGTCTGTTCAGTTTGTTTATCTAGACAGGTAGACTGTATAAAGTTACAGCTATCCAGTTGTAGGTGTCGTTGCCCAAAGTCAAATCATTAGGCAAACATGCAGCCCCCTTAGGCCTCGGCCAGGCTCCCCGCTGGCGTGCTGAGGCGCGCTGAGGCTCAGGGAAAGTGGATGCTTTCCCTGGCCTTGCGGTTGCTTGACCTGCGTGCCGTCAGGGGGCGGGCCGGGGCCGGGCCAGTGACGTCACGGAGCTGGTTCGCCCTCATTGGGCGAACCGCTCACGTGACCGACCCTGCGCGCCGGCAAGCGGGGAAATGTAAAATTTCCCTAAAGACCTACGCTTCCGCGCGCTTGCGGAAGCGTAGGCGAGCCCCTACTAAAGCCGTTCTAATTGCGGCTGTAGGGGCTCAGTGCTGAGCGGGAGCGCGCCTCCGCCAGCAAGCAAGTAACATGGCCGAGGCCTTACTTGTGTCTTAACATGATAACCTATTTGATGTCCAGTCCATTACATCCTGAAGCAAGTGCCTAGATTCTCCTTAGTTCTAAGAAAAACGCAGGACATTATTCCCCACGCCTCAAAATAAATAAAGTTATAGCCTGTATATTCTCCATACATTCATGCAAAAGATTTAATATTTCATGTATGCATTGGAAAATCTTTCTGATATCCAGTCTTCATAAAAAATGATAAGAAATGATGATGTATGAAGATATTTCTAAAGCTGGGAAGTTTTCTATTTTACATGGTTTAATTAGGTGAAGACTGCGGGCTGAGCATCAGTCTCTCTGCCGCAGATTTTCTGAAAAAACAGCATTAATAAAATGCATATGCTCTTTCAATGTGGTCTGGTAATACAGTTTGGCATTGGAAGACACACCTCATTGCTGATCTTGTGATATAGCACCGCTTACTAAATATGGGCCATATTCAGTGATAATGCTGCCACTTCTTTGTTGTCTATAATATTATCTCTTAAAGCTGCAGACCAAGCAATATCCTACATGTGTTTTTTTTAATGAATCAGTTCTGTACTATGAGAAAATACTTGTAGCATTTAAAAAAAAAAAAACAACTCTGAATAACATTTTTATGTATAAAAATACATTTATATGTATTATAATGTAGCAAGCACTTTTTGTTTCTATAGCAATCATTTACAAAGTCACATCCCCTTCCTCTTCTGCTCTGTCACAAACCTTTTTGAGCCCTGCCCTCTCTCTAGCAGTGCACCAATTGTATCTAGTAACTGGCTGGTTACATGATCTTCCCCACAGAACGTTCCATCTTTGGTCCTCTTCTGCTGCACTGATAGTCATTTAGTGAACCCCCAAGCCGAATCTTCACCGATCGATCACAGGAGAACGGATCGATCAGCAACTTACTGTAGCTAATTACTTATTATTGTGTGGATTGTATTGATGCACATATTAAAGCTGCAGTTCAAGCTGCCATTTAAAAAATAAAAAAAATCCATTCAATATGTGCATCAATACAATCTGCACACTGACAAGTGATTAGCTAAGTTGCTGATCGATCCGTTCTCCTGTAATCGATTGCTCAAGATTCGGCTCAGGTTCTTTATATTACTGTTAGGACTGCTGAAGATTACCCAAGATGCAAAGTTCTGTGTGGAAGATCATGTGACAGGCAGGCACTAGATACAATTGGTGCACTGCTAGAGAGAGGGCAGGGCTCAAAAAGGGGTGTGCCATAGCCTGTTTCAGAAGAGATAGGGGATGTGACTTTGTAAATGGTTGCTATAGAAACAAAAATGCTTGCTACATTATAATACATAAAAAATGTAATTCACAGTGGTTTTACATGTATTTTGTTTTAAAGGCTGCAAGTATTTTCTCATAGTACAGAACGAATTTATTTTTAATAAACAACACACATAGAATATTGCTTGGTCTGCAGCTTTAAGACCATCCTTCCACAAAAAATAGTTCTATATTTATGTTACAGGGGAAGGATGGGAGGGATCATTAATATCTCCCTTCAAAAGGAGGTGGCACTCTAGGTTTTTAATAGAAAGAGAAGTTCACACTTTGCCAACAGCGCACAGTTTGCCAAGTATAGAGGCTGCTTATGTTTTCAGAGCCTGACAAAGTCAAGCAGGTTCTTCTAGCTGTTGCCATTAGCGCAGAATAAGCATGCTAAATATGTGGAGTGTGATTATCACAGGCAGAACGTAAGCCCTGCATAGCACAATCTATGCAGACAATTGACATTCTGAACAGAAAATAGTAGAGTTTATCTAAAAATGTATTCATATCACATATCATTCATGTCTTTCTTCTTGCTTGTTGTATACTTGTATGATAATTCCACTCTGCATTGTGTTTTGAGATTGAGTTCAATGATACTGCTATTTAGGACCAATTCAAAATATGAACAGCAGTAGAGTTGGCACGATTGAATAGCTTTAATCAGCTATGAAGCATCATAATTCACTTTAATAGTAATTTTACAAGATGTGTAAAATAAAAGGTAATTATATAATAAATTGGAGGAGTTTTTAATAAGCCACAAAACCAAAAGCCAAGGAGCTTTTATACAATAGTGTTACTGAAGCAATCATACCCAGTGTGAAGGATCATTATTGGTCAGCTTCCCATACTGATGGGCCAAAACGCTTCTGTTTTAGTAGAGTGGATGTTGAATCAGAAATATTTTCAACTATTGCATTTTCATAGTAATAGTTTTTCACTGGAACTATTCAAAGTTCAGCTCCTTCTGGATTTTTTTTGGCAGATATAAAACAAAATCAGAAGTAAAGCTTGGTTCTTTTGCACTAAGTGACGTAGCGCAAGTGATTAGCGCTATTAAGAGTTCTGTTGAACCTACACAAGTTATGATTAATTGTCGGTTGAGATACTTTTTTATTGAGCAACATGGTCGTTCTTCATAGGTGCGGTTGTACAAGCAGAAGAGGCAATACGTGTTTGTGGAGCACTATATTATGTAAAGAGCCATTAAAATATACTGTATCACAACCTTGTGAGTGATGTAAAGTCGAATGTCACAGGTTGTGTCATTTTGTTTGTGCTTCAGTGTTGTTTTGACATTTACATTATGTGGCCTGGTCCTGTGAACAGGAAGTTCTTTAAGGAAGATTTAAAACAGAGGTTGCAGTACAGGGCCACTCATGCCACAAATTGCCAGGTGAAGCCTGTGGTAGTGGTGTACAACACATGCTGAACATAGCAGCAGTAATAGCAATTAGTGTTTCCCCTGCCACTTACACGGAATATAGCGCGGTGACATTCCTGGGTTTGCACGTGGCACGCCATTGCAAATAGTTGACCGCCTAAGTAAATTCACTTATTTAATTTTAGATTTACCAAATATGTTGGGTAAAATTTGCCACATCTCCTCAAATAATGCAGGCAAAACCCAGCACGGAAAAGGCACCATTTATTTTTATGCATGAATTTTCTACACATGCTTGGAGTATGTATCAAGGGAAAAGTAGTCATATAAACACTACAGTGAGCATATTTGTGTTAGTACAGTGAAGAGTTAGAGATTATGCAGGGGATTGGCCTAATCTGGCCAATAGGTTTCTTTCCTCCGCAGAATGAGCAGCTCTCCAGATTTATGGGCCCTGATTGAATGAGCCTCTTCCCCAATGTTGATAGAAACAGCTTAGTCTCCTAACAAGTAACTTCAGCACAAGTACAGATGGAAAGATTCCGTTTCTGGCTTAGACCAGATCTACATTTTGCCAAAATTCAAAGTTGAGTCAATCTGATTCTAAGGTTCCTATTCCACGTGCTATAAAGCCACTTCCTGTCTCTGCAAATGAATGGGACTAACACGATCTCAGACATTGGGGGGCGACTTCACAGCATCTTGAATAAGGGCCCAAATCTGTGCTATTGCCTGGGCCCACTAGACAATTTCCCCGAGCATTTGAAACTTCTACTACTTTTTCACCTTTATTTTCTTCTAGCCTCGTCCAGAGTCCTATAAACAAACTGACCTCACGTTCTGCTAGAACTTTCGTTCTTGGGTTTGTCATTTTGTGTAAAGCTACAGAGCTCTTAGCGCTATAATAGTTGCATGAAGGACTCCAGCATGCACAAAGAGTGGAAGATACTAATATTGATTTCTCATAACTGGGGTTCTATTTGCTTTAGTGGATTAAAACATATCAGGGGTCTTCAACTAGGGTTTCAAATCATTAGGGGGATCCTCAGAATAAGCTAAAGGCTTCCCCATGAAAAAAACCCAAAAAAAACCCAAGTGTTTACATAATGTTGGTGTATTGTTATGATACATATTAAATTCCATTTAAATAATAGAAAACTGAGAATGTATTACTACATGTACTAACTGCTATCATTATGGTAACACTGTAATTTTAAAAATTTAATTGTAGCAAAAACGACATGGTCTGATGTGTAATTTACTTAAATTATTTCATATTTATGTTTAATAAAAACATGTAAATTGAATGGACACACACACATATATATATATATATATATATATATATATATATAAATAAAATATGACTGCACAACTTATTGTGCTTTCATCCTTATCTCTTTCCTTTTTGGGCACTATTTCTCTTTTCTGCAGTACTTACATCTATAACTTCTTTATGTTCTCCCTGACCCTCATTTCCTCTGCTGTCAGTTCTTTATCTCCACGTCTCCTTTGCCAGTCCACCTTGCATTCTTTGCTCTCTTTATATTTTGCCCTTTTATATTTGACCTCTAAATACCTGTCTCTCTGACCCTAAGCACGAAACAACTGTGTCCTCCTGGCTTCGGCTACCTGGAGGTCGAATCAAAAGCATGACAAATATTCAGTTCCGTTGCGTGAAATTTCCAGCCCGATCTCACTATGCCCACTAAATACTGTACATCTTTAATTGGATATATTGCAACACTTAAAGCCTGCTTATATTTTAAAAAGAAAATGAGTGTATCTGATATAGATATTTTCTTCATGTCCAAACATTACCAGAAGCTTTACAGAAATCTCCAAAATAGATCTGCTGTGGGAAGAGTTAAATAATGTTTAATACTTGCTAAAAAAAAAAAAATATACAGTAAAAATATTTTTTTGTAGGAAGGATTTTTGTGTTGTAAAAGCAGGAGACAATACTTCAATGTATTCTGTCAATCATGAAACACGAATAAGGAGAAACTATCATGCTGTAAACTATCTGCTGAGAGTTGTTTGCGAGGATATAACAATGGAAGGACAGTACTGCTTCTCCACAGTTGGTAATGGTAACCTGAGTACTAAAAAAACCTGAACGAAAGAAAGAAAGAAACCCAAATAATTCACCACCATTAGCGAATGTTGATTCAATAAAGCTATCGACCAGACAACATGGCCATATGTAAAACACTTCTGAAACCCTTAATATTCAATCCCCTGTATTTGGAATCCTATAGTAGTGTAGCCCTCTTTCCTGCTGATATAGAGCGACTACTAGTGCTGTATGTACCTGTTGGCTCAGCGAGATCTGGGCCTCCGCTAACTGGAAGCCTGGGATAATAATAGGCTCTTGGCACCGCCTCCACTTAGCCAGGATCCCCAATAAGTGAGATTCCCCTAGGTAAGAATAATGATAACACATCTCAACTTTGTAACCTTTTACTAATACGTAATTGCATAACCTTAGCTTACACCTATTAGGGATAACACACATATAGTACCATATATGAATAGCTGATATTCAGTAATATACACCTGTGGCCTGGCCACTCTCCTCATAGATTAATGTCACTTCCCACCACCGCGTGCACCCAACACCGTGTCCAATGTATGTGTAACCCTTCTATGGTACCCCACCCGACATGAGATTGGGGGGTACACTCCTTCTGGTCACTCTGAGTGGTCTGGGTGCTGTGACCTGCTGGTAAACAGGAGGGCTGAGTGCTCCGCGGTGTTGTGGGGAGAACCCAGGACAGAGACAGGAGGTGTGGGACAGGTTACCCTGTTCTCTCAGGCTGCACAGTGCCTCCAGCCAGCAGGGATCCCCTGGGGTCTCCAGAGGAGAGACCCCCACTGACACTCCATTCTCCATACACAGGGACAGGGACACACACAGCAGCTTCTTTTCTGTGGATCTTTATTCAGCATAGATGTGCAGACAGCATACAGCATGATATCACAGGCATGGTGTAATCTCTGCCTCTCTGCTCATGGCAGCTTGAATTCCCCTCCCTCCTCACCCAGGTGGGGCAGGAGGGAGAGAACTCTTCTTGTCTTGCTATCTCTCTCAGCTCTCTCTGAAGACTAACTCATCACTAACTGAATTTGGGAATATGTCTCAATTTGAATATCCTCAGGGAGTGTCTCTAGCTTTGAATCATTACAACTCAAAGCTGGATACCGATTGGCTCACATACACATTAGGGGGTGTTCCAACCCATATCCACCCTTTGTATTAACACATTCAAATGTTGCTTATGTCTGCCCCTGAATATTGCTACATACTCAGAGCTGAAATGCAAAACAGACCAACTGGAAGGAATTAACCTTTCCACTGCCTGTTCTAACAGGACTGACAGAGGAAAGGCCCAGAAGAATACATAGCTGCCGAAGGCCAGGCTATATATATATACTCAGTCCCTTGGTCACTCAACCCAGTGTCCGCAAAGAACCCTCCCCCAAGGCGGGTTCAGCGCCTGATGGTACCGGTGTTGGTGCACTTATTAAATACCTTCCGGCTACTCCTACAGCCGGCAACAGACTTCAAAAAGGATCCGCCGATCCAGCGTAGTCTCTCACGAGTTGGTGATGTCCAGCAGCTTGAGCCCAAACCACTGTTCACACACCGCAGCTCCGGAAAAATCTGTGTCCCTATCTGCTACTACAGTAAGGGAATAGAACGTCTCTCTCTCTAGGGCTTTCCCTGCAGCACCACAAGCTAATGGTGACTCAGGGTCTGCACTGGGCCTGAGGGGAAATCTGGCCTACGCAGGTGGGTCACTGACCCCCTGCACACACACAACCTCTCCCCTTATTCCTCCGGTGCCCTCTGGCTAGCGTGGTCTCTCCCCCACGCTTCCCTTTCCTGCCTGCCAGCAATCCCTGCACTCCTATTTGTTCCCTGGTGTAAGGTGGCTCTGCTGAGGCTCCGCTGAGGCTCCTGGGAATTGTAGTTTAACTTCAGAGCCTCCTGGTGATTTGCCAGCCGTTCGCGCGCTTACACTGCGCATGCGCGAACTCTCTCTGTGCCTCCTGGTCGCGCCTAAGTATTGTACAATGCCCAACAACATGGCGGCGCCCTGTGCTATCGGGCCGCTGCGGAACCTCCGAACGCTCCCTCACAGCACCTCCCGTGATTGCGCCCTGCGGCGGAGGTACAGAGGGGAAACCAGAACACCCCTACATTAGGTTATAATTAGGGATTCTGGTTTTAGGTTTTAACTGGAAAACCACTCCCAGCTGAACATCTTGCACTTTTGGTTAAAGCATCATTTCCTATCCACCTCTTATAGCAGCCCAGCCACAGATAGGACACAGACAGCACAGAGGGAGTATGGAAACTAACACATTGATAAACACTGGATTCAAATGCATGTACATTTTTTACATTGTTAACACTGATTTTTATTAAATAAATGAAAACACTGAAAAAACACACAAAAAAAAAATAAACACTGGATCTACAAAAAAGATGAACACTGAAAACCGGAATCCCTAATTATAATTCATGAAGCACATCGCACAGTGAATGAAATCATGTACTGTACATACCAATGAAACAGGTTGATAGCTTCATTCCCGACACCTGATATGGCACAAATTCATCCTCTGCTGAATATTTGACAGTTTATAACTATACAGTAGTGAATGAGCTTCTATGTACTTTTGCTGTCCAGGAAACATTCCCTATTAATCAAAATGTTCAAAGCTGAAATGAAATCACAGAGATAAACGGAAATCTCTTGTTAATGCTAACAAGCAACATCAAGTAAGTGGTTCATGGAATCTGTCAAACTAAGTGTAAAAAGTGGAACTTTTAATTATGTGGTTTATTGCTCTCTCCATGCTGTACTGCATGCACTCAATTTCACATTTAATGCTGACATTATGAATTGGTACAGGAGGGCAAAACGCCACATTGTGTAATGTGAATAAGCATGTACAGTATGAGGTGCAAAAATCAGAGTGTGACTGACATCGCTAGTGAAAATGAAGCTCGACAGCTTCCAGATAACCAAGCAACAATGCTGAAACCAATCACGGCAATACTGGACAGAAGCTGCACAGCTTGAATTTCTTTAAGTAGACCACAATGATAACAAATGAAATACAATTGCTTCATGAAACCACAGTTATTATTGTCTTCGGTTGTATTATTGTCTTCGGTTGTTTTTAAGGGTAATGCGAGTCGCAATTTATCTACATTTCATTATGATTGTGCTACAAGTACTGTTGTACAATATAATCCATTTAAAGAGGAAGAATAAAAAAAAAACAGATTTTTAAACTTATCAGTGTAACTGGCTTCCTTAGATTCAGTCACTCTTAAAGCAACAATCCTGCCCGTTTTAGATATAGATTTTTTTTTTTATACAGAATTCAAACTGGGGGGAGGGGGTTCTCCAGAGTTAAATTGGCACTTTCTGGCTCTGGTAACCCCCTGTTTACCGAGATATCTACCATTTTAGTTGCCATTTTATTTAATGGATTTTCAAAGATGGCGCTCGCGGTGATGTTGCAGCTTACTTTTGGCTTCCATTTTGAGTTCCCAAATCAGAGATGAAACACTGGCAACTAAAACAGTAAGCGTCTTGGGGACTATGGTCCTCGGTGGTAAAAAATATAGCGTGGTTCTGCTCGGGAGAGCCCATGGTTAACATTTTTTTTTAATATGGAAAGATAACAAGTTGAACATATGTATTTTTTTTCAATCTCATCTACTATGTAACTAGGTTGTTAGTGGGATTGCTGTTTTCAAGTAACAGTTTTACTTATTTGCATCCTGGTAAGAATGCATATGTTTCATGTTTGCCTTGTGTCTGCTCAATTCTAGCATATCAGCTATTTATGTTAATCTGTTTGACAAATGCTTGCTTCATAATTACTATATAATGAACAAAACAAAAACAACACTTCACCTTTAGCTTTGAGGACATACAAAAACTATCAATCAGCTACATCTAACCTGCTGGCTGTCACTCTCAGGACTGGTCTGGTGGGTCTTAAACACAGGCCTCTTTTGCTTCTACTCTTTAACAAAGCGCCATTGTTGGCGTGAAACGCGTTAGAGTGGCTCTCTTCGCTTTGTGTATGTGCCATTAAAGTTTTTTGTGGCACCGGCAGTCCAGGTCTGTTTTCCTCGGCAGTGCACCGCCACACTGTTTCCTAATCACGGTGCACAGGTCACTTTTTGTTAAGTACTAGGTATTAGCTGCGCACTAATTTCCATTGTTTTCACTTACTGTACCTGTCTCTTTTGCTTCCAGCCTGGAGTTCTTGCAGTCTGCCACCGGGAGTGCTGTTCACTGTTTGCAAAGCACTGTCTGGCACCGGCACCTTTTCCTCATCAGCAGCCAGCCCTATATAAACCTTCCCTTTCTGTTCTTCCTTGCCTCTTTATTATGGTTTTCCCTTTAGAGAAGCACGCTGCCTCTCCGTGGCCATGACCCAGACCCTTTAGGACGTCACTATGCTCGCATGTCTCCAGCCTCTGACCGGGGAGAGCCCTGTTTCCTGACCATCGCTACCTGCCTGCTAGCCTGTCCCAGATACTGGGCTTCCTGTGACACTGTCCTTGGTTTACTTTTGTCCTGTGAGGAACTGTTTCTAATAAGTTTCCAATGGTCAATATTACTGGTAAATATTACAGTAATCTTGCATTTAATTGCAAGATATAATATAAATAACTAATATAAATAACTAATGTATGTTTAAAAAAAGGCATATCATATGAGCTTTGGAGAACGTATAGGCCTGAAAAACTTTACATGAAACATTTTTTTAAAGATGTAAATTTATATCGACTAAAGATTGTATATTTTCATGGATATACTTGATCATTTTTTCAGTGTTTGAGATAAATAGGTTTTGCCTTTCCTTTATCTATATGTATTCCCACACACACTATCTGAGTTGATGTTCTTCCTACCCTGTTTCATCAGTACTACTAGTAAGTACCCCCTTTATGGGGATGTGAAAATGGGGATTAGGGGGGCTGAGGCCCTGAGTGAAAGCTAGGTATGGGTTAAGAAAATGTAGTGGTCAGAGGAGGGGGATCTTAGAGGGGTGGGTATAAGAAGACAAGGGAGGAAACACTCACTCTATTGTGCTGCTGGTGACCACGAGAATCTACCTTCCAGAAATACCAACACATTGGCCCTCTCCCACCAGCACATGGACCTCTCTATCCAGTTGGGCCTTTGGAAGGGCCCAAGCTAGATCCACATGGTCCTTTGCCCTCCTCTTGGATCCACCTCACAGGCCCATAACTACTCTCCCCCCTCCACCCCCAAGCTCATAATTACTCTTCCCTCTGTCCCCACCCCACCAACACATATCAACTCTCCTCCCCCCAAGGGCCATACCTATTCCCCCCTTCCTTCAAGGCTCATACCTACTTCTCCCTCCAAGGCTCTTTCCTACTACTCTTCCCCTCCAAAGCCCTTACCTACTCTCCCTCCCAAAGCCCATATCTACTCTCCCCCCCAGGGCCGTATCTACTCTCCTCCTGAGGCCCATACCTACTCCCCCCCCCTGTCCCCTGCTCCTTTCATCTGTCCTGGGCCCCAAGATTTCTGTTGGCAACCCTGGGCGGGGGGGCGACTGTTCCCCCAGCTGATCAGTGGTCAACAGACCCGCCGGATCAGGGATGTTCAGTGTAAAGCCGGTGGAGGGCTAGGTCTCCATAGCGGCTGTGCCCAGGGTGCACCACATGTAGAGAGCAAAGGAGGAGCGCGTCACTGCAAAATAAAGGGCAGATACAGGCCTGGCAAAAGGTTGGAGTGACGTGTGAGGTAGAGGAGTCATGGGAGGTCTGAGTATTCCTTAAGACAGGGATGCGCAAACTTTTCGGTCTACCCCGCACTGCCTGCACTTCCCTCCTGCTCGCGCTCCCCTCCTTACCTTGTCTTCAGCGTCAAATGACCCTGCGGGGTCACGTGACGTCACGCTGCCATGGCGACGCATCACCGAAGGTAAGGGAAGTTGCAGAGGCCTCAAGTGATCCCCGGCATTTCATTTAAATGCCTTGGGGGACAGCACAGTGCCTCTGCAACTACTGCGCCACCAATGGAAAATCTTGCGCCCCTCCCAGTTTGCGCACCCCTGCCTTAAGAGGACATGCAGGTAGTCTAGGGGTGTTTAATACATTTACTGCATTTGGAATACCATCTTAGCCATGCCCTCTGGTATTTGCAGATCCACGTTTATTCTAGTGTCAGGGAAGCTATATTTCAATTGCCTCACTGACAAGCCTAGATGCCCTTATCTCTAGATCAGCACATAAAACTAAGCCTGGTCAGGGGTTGGACAGGCCATACAATCAATGTCACAGGAGACTAGGACTAAGACACCAGGGATCAACTCGCCAGACAGCACTATAGAGTGAATTTATTTGTAAATGATAACCCCAACTGTTACAGACGTAAGACATACATTCGCCCACTGGGATAACTGGTGCATACCCTGCAGGCTTAGGCGCGGGAACCTCTGTGAAGAGATTTTCCCTTTAATGTTCCCACCCAGTCTCACAGGAACTGATCTTGGAACTGACAAGACTGGACCTCATGCCTGGAACCGGCACTGCAACTGGCACTGCAACTGGAACTCCTACCTGGCACGAACTCTGGAACTGCCATTAGAACTAATTAACAGGAGCCTCCCTCCCCACCTTTATACCCCATGCTGACATTATACATGCACATAGGGAAGGTCACTGGCAGGTGCTTCCAATTTTATGGCGTATGGGTGGTGTAGAAAGGTGGGGGTGGTGTAGGGAGGTGGTTAGGGCCCACAGCATCCCTATGGGATAGGTTTGAGGTCTGCTAAGGTGAGGGGGATAGACGGGGGTTGGGGGATCCCTTTTTCCAGGTGCAGGGGGGATGGTTAGTCAGTTAAGGGTATGGAGGGAGGTGGGATGTAGAGGGTTTATGGGAAAGCGGGATCTGAGGAGGTTAAGTCACTTACCAATGTCTGTTTCTCAAGGTAGTAGGTGTTCTGGCAGTAGCCACAACAAGTCCAAGGTCGGTGCCAGTTGGGCATCATGCAGCGGTGCTCACCGACCAGGTTTATTGGCCTGTAGGAGGTCTGGGGCCTACTTGGGCAGGGCGTCATTCAGTTACAGCCTGGTTAGATGGGAAGGACGTGGTATAGAAAGGGGCAGGGGTGGTAGTGTGCAAGGGACACACTGAAGAAGGAGTTGGAGCAGGCAGTCTCAGGCAAGGGGGGGGTTGCAGGGGCAGGAGTGATGCTGCACAACTAGCACAGCAGTGACGACTGGTTCGCATTGTCAGCCAGCAGTGGCAACTGCTGTGGAGACACAGGAGGTGCAAGGGGTTGTGGCTGCCACAACATTGGAAACACCAAAAGAATTGGCCGATGTGAGTTTTAAGGAGGCCTATTTAAGCCGGTCAAGCACACTTGATATGCAAAACAGAAGATTTGGCCAGGGGAGTTTGTGGACACACGGACATTACTTCTGGCATTGGGTAGAAGGATTTGCTGGTGAGAGTTGACAAGAAGGGAGATGATAATGATGTTTAAATATCAGGATACGGTATGCAAGACTTATAAGGCTTATGGGGTCCTGGCCTGGTGGAAATATGATGAGGTTTTTTGTTAAAGGACGGTGGCGCCGAAGAAGCCTCAATGGGGTTTCATGGATATGGATGTATGGCTATCGCTCATGGTGCCCAAGCTCCCTTCATCCTTTCAGAATTTGGATGGTAGTTTACTGAACATTGAGCAATCGAACAGTTCTGCGAGAGGAGTGTGCTGGATGTATGATGAAGGAAATTGCAAGTGGGGAACAACATGTCACTTCAGGCACACCTGTTCTGGGTGCAGAGGAATTCATCCTGCCCAGAAAGGTAGAAGTTGGGAAGGAGCCAGAGCAAATAAGGATACTGGGAAGAAGGGCAACGACACCGGTGAGCGTCTCCACAATGGAGGAGTGGCTCATCAGGTACCCCTTTAAAGAAGCAGCAAGGACTTTGAGACTCTGTTGTAGCAAGGGGTTCTGGATCCCATTTGCAGAGTCAGTCAGGACATAGAGCTAGGAACTTGAAGTAGTCAGCAGAACATTGGGATGTTGTCTGCAGCAAGTTTAAGAAAAAGGTGGGTTTGGGACAGATGGCAGAGCCATTTGAAGTTCCTCCATTTTCAAACCCGAGAGTGTCACCATTGGTGCTGGTCCCCAAGAAGGACCCTAGTGCATACCAACATCCACAATCTGTCATATCTGCAAGGGGCACCTTTAGCTAAGGGTCAAGTTGATCTGTAGCAGACCACGGCACAGAGTAGGATTGGCAGCAAGAAAGCTGGCTATATTACTAAGCCTGTGACTGCTACCTTGTGGAAGAAAGTTTGCACTAAGTTTACCTCCAAACCGGCATCAGTGTGGAGATTATGCAGACATCACATACCGTATGGTCAACAGTCTGTGATGGAACCCTTGTATATTCTGGACAGCTCCATTTTCTTTCGCTTTTTACAATCCTTTAGGTCAGTGATTCCCGACTGAGCGTTCAGGAGGTGTTTCCAATGGGTACTTAAAAGAGATTATGTTATGGTGGATCCCAGGCAGTATAGGGGGTTCCTCAGCCCATGTGGAGACTGCGCACATAGTAAAGCCCAAAACTGCACATTAGCATGAGTGGTATAGCTGTGATTTACAGCAGTAGATTCCCACAAATGCTTTGCATCCACAGCAGCAAAGCATTGTGGGATGTAGCTTTGGAACCTTCCACAATAATTGACAGCTGCCTGCACACCTTGATGTGCAGTTTGGGGCCTTAAGTGTGTATGATGTCAGGACACTATACTGCCTGGGATTGGTTGAACTGTTTTGTTACCAATAGTCTGTCGAGTAGGCAAAAATATTTATTAATTAGGGGTTCACGGAACAAATATTTTCTAGCAGGGGGTTCACAATGTTAAAAAGGTTGGGAACCCCTGCATTAGGTAATCATATAATTAAAATGAAAATAAAATAGTTGGGTTTGTCAAGAGTAGGTCATTTCGCCAAATGGAGGTACACTAAGTTTGTATGCTCAGTTAGTATTTGGACAATGGGGCTTAAGCAGAGAGGTACGTACCAGAAAGGCTTAAATTCGCCACTGGATTTGCATTTAATTTTGTCCTATGCAGGGTACTCCGGTAGCGCGGTGTGCATGAAATTGTTAATTAGGCGAGTTTCACTTGGCGTGAAAATCGCCATTCTGAGGCGCACGGTATTTGGCCACAATACAGCCAACTTTTGTTGGCGGGCAAAATTTCACCCGAACGCGCCATTTAGTAGCTCCGATTGGCGCGTACATGCGCATCGGAGCTACTGGAATCGTGCATGTTTTTGCATTGGCGAAATCACGCTTCTCGCCACACGTCTGGCGAATTTGAATTGGCCCGCCAAGTACTCGCCACTAACTGTTTAAATGCGGACATTTTTGCCACAAACCTGGCGAAATTGAACTTAACTTACCTCTCTGCATAAGCCCCAATATGTTTTATTTCATGCTCGATACACTTCTATTTTTTCAGTAGAGATTTTCAAGGTTCAGTTTAAAAAATATTTTGTTTTGCAAATTGTGCTGAGATTTTGAAAATTCGCTAAACGTCTGCATTTGGTTATGGGAAGGTGTGCAAAATGTTGACCTTAATTTCAACATCTGGTGAGATTTCGACTTTGCCCTTTATGCTAAATGCTTCAGCAATTTTATTTAAGAAACTAGGTCACATTACCAATGCAAATGTTACCGTTTTTTTGGGGGGTGGGGGGTTTGCAAAAAAAGCACATTTCATAGAGTTCCCAAACTGTTAACCCATCGCTACCCTTCAGAGCATTGCATATGTTCATGTAGGACTCCAGTAGGTGAAGATAGAGACCAATACCTGACTAGTTTGATATTTACAGTACATATTGTCAGCCCTGCAATTCCTAGTTAAAACTTAAATAGATATTTTAATATCTGGTTCTAAAGATGGGATGGAAGAGATGGATTATTTCCATGTAACCAAAACAGGATCATTGCTTGGGTGTTACTTGCTGGTTCCTTTGCTAACATTCTTGACATTGATGTGTTTTGGCTCTCAGTGAAGACAAACTACCCACATTAGATTCAATGGCATTAACATATGTTAATAGTGTAACAAACTCAGCAGATGTTGAGAGCATTTTCTCATTGCATAAGCTGATTTTCATTTGCAGGAGGCGCTCACTGTGAAATAATAAAAAAAAAAGTGAGCTGGTGTCTCTTTATTGTAATTAGCATATTTTCCGTGTTGTCATTGAAGATGAAAATGAATTACCTTTTGGCTTTTGTGACATGGAATAGCATAGATTTTAAGTTACATGCTGACATTGTTAAGGGGAAAAAAAGTAAATAATAGTCTTAGCTGTAACTTTCTAATATCAGCTTTGTATATCTTGATGTTTTTTTTTCCAGAGGTGCAAGAGCTGGGTGGCCCAAAATACAATGGGGAAGAGCCTACTTAGTGTGCCTGAGGATCAGGGATCTCCATCTGTTACAGGCCCTTTTCTGCCTTTATGTCTCACAAACTGTCAGGAAATAGCCCTGACATATAGTTTCCTAGATCTCCCTCTCGCCCAGTTGCTTTCTCTGTCCACCAGGTGTGCTGCTGTTTTCTTTCTGCTCTGGGGTTCCTTTGTTCTGTGTCCAGACTCCCATGCCATGCGTATGTTTCTGTCCAGTTCTGTTCTGTATTTAGTCTGGTACTTATTAAAGGCCCTTGCTAGTGTTCTGGCTTGTCCCTGTTTGTTCCCTGATCCCTGGTCTCAGTCCCTGGTCTCAGTCCCTGCACCCTAGTCTCATTTCCTGCTCCCCTGCCCTGCTCATGCCTTCCTGCTTGCTGCCTGCCTCCGACCTCAGCCCATGACCCCAACAATCCTTGCCTGCTCCCCGCTGTTCCTGCCACGAGGTCCTACCCACTCCAGGAGTCTTCCCCCTTGACACAAACTCTCTCCTGAGGTATTATGCCAGAGGTGACATAGAAAAGGCTTTCTCCAAAAAAGGATCAAGTTGACCTTCTCTAAGCACATGCAGCCGGAGGTGATAAGATCTCAAAAGAAACTAGGAATCAGCAATGGATTCTCTATGATTCTCAAGCTCAGATACTCTCCCTAAAATCATTCAATGAAGATCTTCAACCATCACCCAAGCTGGCAGAAGCACAATCACAATCAAAACTCCAGGTTAGCAAAAATATAGTTTTTAATGTGCATTCTATATATACATATGTGATGGTCACTGTGTGTCTGTTTGAGAGATGGTATAATAGTTGTGTTTCGGGGTTTAGGTGTGGTCACTTTCCTTGTGTCTGTTAAGTGGGGACACTGGGAATCATTGCATGTGGTGATCAGATCCCTATGTTAATATGTTTGTGTCTATGGAGGCACTGTGAGTATGTATAAGTATGTTTATGTGGATGTGTTACAGTGTACATGTCTCTCTGAAGTGGTCGTTGAGCATGTGCATATGTTTGTCTTATGGGGAGCACGATGTCTATCTATTTTTTATTGTGAGAAGTCATTAGGTGAATGTGTGGGAAGTTGTATTGGGAAAATGTGGGTCTGTATGAAGGTCTTCAATTATCTTTTAGCAGTCTAAAATCATTGGAATAAGAGGCTATTAAGATATGAAAGATTATATATATAACTACATCTATCTAAAGCTCTTACACACGTCCAACCAAAGGAATCTATTTGAACTACAAACATGGCAAAGAAGAAGTAGGAGTAAGGAGCGGCACAAAGAAGTTGACGACCACTGACTTAGACACTACTTCAAAGCAATAGCCATCATCTTTCAAGATGGATATTACTCTTTAAGGGCCAGATTCAATAAAGGTTGAAGAGCCGAAAGGCGAATTTCATCACTAAAAATGGTGAAGACAGCTTCACTATATTTGGTATTGAAAAGAGCATGGTGAAGAGACGGTGAAGACAGGGAGAAGTGGCGGTGGAGTGAGAAAACGTGCTCAAATATGCAAATCTATACGGAAATTAGCATGTTCCACTAAATTAAGTATTGACTGTGCTCCAAAGGTTACCACTGGGCCGCTTATATTTATCTCACATTTCCATCATCTTCTTGTGTGGAGATGACAAATAAATCTGCTTAATCATGGTGTTCTACTTTTTAGGAGCTGCAGAACATTTTGAAAGTATTATACAGTATGTCTGCAGAACCACAGGCACCATATTATATGTACATTAAAATACTACATATATTACATATTTTTAAATACTAACAGCGCACAGCAGGGCCTCGCTTCTCGGAGCTCCGTTTTTCGGCGATCCGCTGATACGGCAGTGCAGAGAAGGGGGCCGCCATGTCCGCGCATGCGCAGAACGGGCCGGCCAGAGGTCGCGCATGCGCATAACGGGCCGGCATGGGGTCGCGCATGCGCAGAACGGGCCGGCCAGGGATCGCGCATGCGCAGAACGGGCCGGCCCGGGGTTGCGCATGCGCTGAATGGAGGGGTATTCCTTCTGTCGCGCATGCGCAGAACGGCGCATTGCCGGTCTGCGCATGCGCACCTAACAAAAATCGTCAGTTCCACTTTCCGGCGATTTTCGTTTTACGGCGGGTCCTCAGAACGGAACCCGCCGTATTAGTGGGGCCCTCCTCTATACATATTATTTATAACATTACAGTAGAACATGTATGAACCTTTTTCATTAAGGAAAAAATAAATAAAAGTGAAATGATGCTCATTATTTTCACGGGTCCCCAATTTAGTCACAGGTAACTGGAACCACCACAAATAGGCAATCACTTAAAAGAACCATGGACAATTCACAATAAAGTTGCTTTCTCACAACACCCTCCAATTCCCGGGTGTTCCCCGCACACTACCTCTGTACTTGGGGAGTGTGGCTATCAGCATTCACAGTTCAGTGACATTTATCACTGATTTTTTGCGATGGCTTCACTTTGGAGATATGTAATACTCATTTTTTTTTATATATATATAGCTTCAGTTTGGAAATATTTATCACTCTCTGGCATATGCAAATGGGAAGGTTATCCCACTTCGTAAATGCACATATAAGTCTTATTGAATTAGGTGAAGAATTCGAAATGTATCACTGTGCAGCGATAAATTATGCCGCGCACAGAAAGCAATGTTAACTAATTTTATTGAATCTGGCCCTAAGCGACGTGTTTCTAGTACAGTGATAAGGGAGGAGATGTCACTGATATTGATGGCAAGCTCTTGTGAGTATTATATACTTTTCCTTAAATGTATTCAGTGACTCGTACAAGATACTCATAAGGAAAAGCAAGGTTTCAAAGAATGTACAGAAATACTGATGGAACTGTGGCTCTTATATGTACAGACTCGATTTTAGCTCCGTTTTATTTGAAGCTGATCTGTTCTCAAGTACCTTCACAGCATATGTAATAGGGGCTTCACATATAAACAATGACTTGAATGAGGGGAGAAGTGATAGAAAGAAAGTTGCAGTAATGTAGCATAGAGAATAATGTATTTTATTAACAAATAGAGATGATTACAGAGATGAAGTACATAGGATGTAATGTTAGACCAGGGGTGGCCAACTCCACTCCCCAAGAGCTACCACCAGGTCAGGTTTTCTGGATATCCCTGCTTCAGCACAGGTGGCTCAATCAGTGGCTCAGTCGAAGATTGAGCCACCTGTGCTGAAGCAGGGATATCCTGAAAACCTGATCGGTTGGTAGCTCTTGAGGACTGGAGTTGGCCACCCCTGTGTTGGACTAACCAGCGCCTGTCACGCTGCTCGCCTACATTAAATATTCTTATTGGCTCTGATTCATAGCTGTGAAGCATAGGCTGAATCTAATTTCTCTTAGCTGACTAAACATGTAATATGCTGATATGTTCTGGGTTACACTGTGGTGACTGCTTTTTTTCATGTAATTTTTTTAATAATTTAGTTTTTTTAAGTTTTCTTGTATTTGTAAATATTATAATTTGAGACGTGGCAGTTGTTTTAGTTCCTTGATGTTTATCTTACTGTGCAAAAAGCACACTCCTCCCTTTGTCTCTAGCTAAAAAATAAGGGCATGCATCATTTGTATTTCTTTTCTTTGTTTTCATCATGGGTGTGGTTATTTCAAATACCTATACTTGTCTGATTTGTTGTAAGCATTACTTACTAAAAGTATTGTAGTATCTCCAATATTTGTTTGGCTTTCCAGACTGATTACCAGCTGGTGGCCTTAGGAGCCCCATTTCAGCGCAGATAAATGAAGCAGTAAGATTAGGGATTTTTTTTTATTCACCTTTCTTCACGAGGAAGCACGTTACAATCATTGTGAAAGATGCAAATGCATGGACATTCGTGATAGAAATATATAGCTTGCAATTAAATTGTAAGCTCTTTTTTCCCATTGTTACATTTTTGTCTTGATGCACTTATCCCATCTGTATTATTATATTCCCTGTATTTTAATTGTATTGTAATGTTTTTAATCATTGTAAAGCACCTGGTTGGCGCTGTACAAAATACGAATGATACATACACATTTTCTTTTATGTACCATTATATGCATTCCTCCTGGATCTTTGAAAAACATTTAAATATTGTTTAACATACTGTAGATTAGGAATTTGTTTGCCACGCGTGTGTAACCGCGTGTGTGATGAGCTCACGCACTGTCACACTGCCCCCTGGCAGATTCCTCTCAAATGCGCTCTGGACATGTGACTATGATGGACATGAAAGCAGCCAATAATAACGTCTGTGGAAGAGGAGGGACTATGAGGGTGAGTAGCCTTTAATAGGGGAGGGGGGGAGGGGGCAGCCATGTTAAATCAGACCTGCGTGGATCTGAGTGCTATCAGGAGCTGAGAGCTACAGTTTGAGTGGACAAGAGATTACGCGCCACTGGAGGGGACCTCAATGGCTATAAAGACACAGTGGCACCGAAGCACCTCTTTGAAGAACAGGCCTGCAACAGGTTCAGTACACCACAAACTCCCACTGTGTGCCGGCACCATCATAAGCCAACATGCCCAGGACAGGGTGGCTACTACACCACTGACACAGACTCACACCAGCACAGCGCTGTTTGGGGATAGTGTTGTATATGTGTAGTGTGTAGTGATCCTCTGCTGAGGATCACAAGGTGCCTAAGTTTAATAAGTGTATAGTAAACTAAGTGAATTGTCCATACTGTGTTTGTATTTTTCCTGCCGTCTGACCGTAGGCCATGTGTGCTCCAGTAAATAGTGAACAGGGACTCAGGACCCAGCCTCATCTATAGGAATAAGTCCGAGGGCTATAAGTAGTCGGGTTACACGTGTATTGGTAACGCATTATATAATATTGGACCTAACAATAAGAATGCTCTAAAATAGGAACTCTCAAACCTCTCTTCAGAGGCCATTGGTCACACCAGGTTTTAGGAATAACCAATACACTTACCCACTGAGTAATGTTCAATATGCCAATACTGGTGTTCTGCTTTATTGTGAACAATACCCTTCACATCTTATTCTCCTTACAGAGAAAGATAGGGGCAGATCCACATTATTTAGGATTGTTGCAATCTTCTTATGGTTGTGTTAACCCTGGATTGTTAGTTTTTTTTTTCATTCAACTGTGATAGTGCCTATCGGGGCACTATGACACTGAATCTCACATTGACTTCAATGGCGTAAACATTCCTCCTTGTCATTGTATCACTTAACCAGGTGGACTCCAAGCAGGAGAACATACACCGAATCAGTTCTTTACCAGAGAGTTCATTCAGACTCTGTTACCCAGGACATGCCATGAGTAGTACATATGTCTGATTATGAAATGTCTTTTTCTCCCTTCTTTTTTACTTCATGCCTGATCTTGCTTATGGTTCCCTCCGCGTTGTGTATCATATGTGTGGAAGCCTGAGTGTCTCCCTGTGTGAGGGTGCGTGCGTGTGCGCGTCTCTGAGTCTGTGTGAGAAATGTATTTCATCCCCACTTTTACGACAGAGATCAACTTTTTCCATTTTACTTTCAAAGCACATTAGTTGTACGAAGACCGTAGTAAGTAAAAGTAGCAATAAATCTGAAAAAAATCGTCAATTTCTAGGCAGAAGGTTGTCTAATCTTCCTTTTTTTCTATTCCAAATCCATAATTTTAGTAGCAAGCAAAGCTTTTATAATAATGACATTCTGATGAAGAATGTACATGGTAGGGGGGAACAGTAATGCGTCTGGTCCCCGTTTGTGCCCCCAGAATTTTTAATGTTGTGAAAAAACACGGCTGGAAAACGAAACACTTTAAAAAAAATATATTTTAAATGTTAGCAATAAAAACCATGATTTAGCATAAAAACTAAAGCCAGTTTTCTACCCCATAGTTGTAAAGTCTTTGAATGTCTGTCGCTTTTACAGTTCTATTTGCCGTCCTCCAAACATATAACCTGATTAATACATTTGTACTCTGTTACTACAGTATGTAACAGGCATCCACTTTCCTCTTATAGCCTTATTTCCAATATCCCTTTTCTATATCCTCTGCCTTCTGTGTACTTTATTTGGTCTCTGATTCTTTAACACGGAGTCTTCTTTCTTTACCAGAAGCCGTGTAAACTTTCCTTTGGACATGACCTAATTTTTTTTCCCATCATCTAGCAATATTACAAAAATGTTAGTTACCTTATCAAACAACCACTTTTGGTTGGTGTAGCATGATCCCTTTGTTGGCTATTTGTGATAAATTAGCTTTGCATAACATTTAATTTTTATTATATTCAAATCTTATTGTGTAATTCCAAATGTGGTTAGCCAGCATAGTTCTTGGTGCTGACTTCTCCCTTTTGCCCAATATCTCCCATATTCCAATCTTCTAGCATTGACATACCAATCATTTTGAATCCAAAGCGGTGATTCACTTTCGACCATTTAAGTTTTTATACTATAGGACACTTTTTTGGGCCACTGAAATTCAGTATGACTGACCGTCAAAATTGCTCCGGACCCTGCGATAAAAGCTCTCAGAGGCGCGACTATTTCCCCTCCGAGTCACATGCGAGACTCTGACCAGCAACAACTTCTCCCTCCTTGCGAACTTCGTCACTCCCCTGCGTTACCATAGTTGGTGTAGTATAAGAAAGAGGGATGCACACTCCCCCCTCTCTTCCCCTTTTTCTCTCTCCCCCCTCTTCCTTCCATTTCTCCCCCCTCCATTCATCTCTCAGCCCCCCTTCTCCCTCTATCTCTCAACCCCCAGATCTATCTCTCAGCCTCTCAACTCCCACAGCCCATCTATTAGCCCCTCCCTCCCCAGCCCATCTCTCAGCCCCTAATCTATCTCTCAGCCCCCCCCCCCCGTCAAGCTAAAAGTAATTTTACCTGTAGCGTGGTGCATTGGAGCTGGGAGATGCCGCATGGATTGGAGACCATCCTGGTGGCAGACATTGGAAGTTCGAATTGATTTCTGGGTCAGACCGCGGGGGTGGACTCGGGCTTCCACCTTACAATCCTCTGCTGCCGCAGCTGCCATCTTTGTCCTCCGGAACTCTCTGCAAACTGCAGCCGCCCCCATCCCCCACCATCTTCAGCTGTTGCCTCCTCCCGAAAATACGGGACAGCTGGCCTCCCAAGAACAATTTCTGGGACAGCGTGCTAAAATAAGGGTCAACTCCATATATACAGGACACCTGGCAACCCTATTTCACAATATATGTGATGCAACAATCAGAGCATAGTTCTGACGGGTGGTTTGATGAATGACAGCTCTTCATAACTTGATCAGTTCATGTTCTGGCACTTTGCCATGCTACAGGGTTTTTGCCAACTGTGGCACTCCCTTAATGTGTAGAATATTTTAAGGATTTCAAACACTTGCTAAGATTTTACCACTAGAATAAAAACCAAACCGTTTGAGTGGAATAGAGGTGTTTCTATGTCACAGTATCCACCACTAACTATGACTTCTAAGCTTATACAACGGGGTTGGGCATAAGGTTTGATTCCCATGCGAGTTACAAAAACCTGACATGAATTTCTGTTTCTCAAGGAAAGCTGTGATGAAACTGATTTTCTAGAACTTTAATACCTTCAATACCTATGCTGTATATCTGGGGGGAGTAATTCACAACAGGATCTGGATCACAGAATGGACAGACTTACTGTATAATTGATTGGTAGTTTATAGAAAGTCAAACAGGAATAGCCCAGATGATTCCATACCACATACACATAATAAATTGTAGGTAGTGCGTCTAGTCTCTCTTCTTAGACTGTACGACTGAGTGCCCATGTGCACCAACGGACACGAACCATAGATCTATAATAAGGGCTGCTATGGACCTGATGTACATTTTACATCTATCTCAGAGACTTTGTATCAGTCAAAGATAACAACATATTACTAATACATACATTGACTTTTAATGTTGAAATTCTTTACAAGCATTAAACTTTTTTCTGTTTATCAGATCATCATAAAAGGCATTTTCTTTATATACATGTAACCTGACAGTTTTATTGATCACATGTAGGATGTAATGCTTTATGGTGCTTCTTAGATTGGTGGAGATCCCTACAAATTGTATGGGTATGCCTTGAAAAGCTGCCAGAGAGACGAAAATGGAGCTTGGATCCCTTTCTTTCCTCTGGCATCCAGGTATGAGGTTTTGCAAAATCCGGCCTGGGTTTTTGCTGTAGGTCGCCCTCTGTGGCAGGAGCCTCCATTTTTACTCCTGGCAGCTTCCTTTAAAAGGACAGCCCTGTAAGCAGGAAGTTGTTGAGCAAAGTTTCAGTTCATGCTGAGTACATGCAACACACTTACCTTTTGTCTTCCTCGTTACCAGACCCGGCTACGTACCTCGACCACCCCTGTCTTCCACCTGCCTCGACCTCTGCATTCTCAAAGACTATGCAACTCTGCTGCAAGCCCTGACTTTTGGATTACGACTCACTACTCTATCAGGACTCTGTCCCTCGGCTCAGGCTGGTTCTTTAATATTCCTACCTCAGCCCTGCGTGTCAATTTCCTGCTTGAGACAAGCATCGTTACAACAACTGGCACAGATGTGTGAAGCGGTGCAGGACTTAGTTACCCACTTTGGCATCATCAGTCGGACTTGAAGGCTGCAGATGCGGTTTCAATACCGCTTCCGTTATCTCCTGCGATCAGAGAACCTCGGATCCCGACTCTACGGTATGGGGGGGACCCTATGGCTTAAAGGGAATTCCTTAATCAATGCTCTATCCAAATTGAATTACAACCCTCCATGTTCACCATGCACTGAGCCCGGGTGGCCTACATAAGTGATGCGCAAACTGGGGGGCGCAAACCCCGGGGGAGGCACGAGACTGAGTGTGGGGGGGCGGGGCACGGGGTTTACAGAGGCCCCACGCGCTTCCTGATGGCACTTAAATTAAGTGCAGGTGGAGCTGCAGGGCCTCTGTAAACTTAACTTACCTTGGTTCCGGCAGCTTTTTACGCACATCATGACGCCGGAGCCGACGCCGGAGTGGGAGTGAGGGGGGGCGCGGAGGTGAGAGGACTGCTAGCAGGGGGGCGCAGGGAAAAAAGTTTGCGCCCCCTGGCCTACTTAATTTCTCTTCTCACTGCAGAGGCACTGGCTTGGGCCTCCCCACTCTGGGAGGGGGAATCGCCCCTGATCAGCGACTCCCCTGCTTTCAACCGTACATTCAAATTGGTGTTTGACGCTCCTGGACGAGTATCTTCTGCTTCAGCTTTACTCCTGCGGATTCGCCAGGAAACTCGCACGGTAGGCCAAAACACCATTCAATTTCGTACTCTTGCGGCTGAGACCGACTGGAATAATGAAGCTCAAGTAGCGTTTTTTTGGTAGGGACTCTTGGAGCACTGAAAAGATGAGCTAACTGGTCGGGATCTCCCTAAGGGCCTTGAGGAGTTAATTTCTCTTGGGATACGGATCGATCTCAGAATGCAGGAACGCCTGTCTGAGAAGTGCCGTGCTGTTACTAGCCCGACGACTCGGTCGGCCCCAAATTTTGTTTCTCCGTCTCCTCCAGATGACGAACCTATGCAGCTTGGTACTACCAGACTGTCCGAACAGGAGAGAAGCAGGAGGTGTACCTTGGGATTGTGCCTGTATTGTGGGTCCCAGGACCACTGGATCCATGCTTTCCTGATCGTCGCAGGGCCGGGAAAACACCTGTGTCCAGTGAAGTAGGATGAACATTCGCTGGACATTGCTACCATCCCTCCTCCCTCTGTGCCTTCCTGGATTCTTCTATCGGTTTTCCTCTCATGGAGTTCGGCCTCAGTCTCTACTCAGGCCTTCGTGGATTCCGGAGCAGCCGGTAACTTCCTTGATCTTCCGTTCACCAAGCAGCACGCAATTCCCCTTCACTCTTTGGAGATTGCGGTGATCGACGGAAGACCCCTAGAACCCGGTACCATCATCCAGGAGTCCCTTCCCCTGGTAGTGAACATCGGAGTTCTACATAAGGAGCTACTCCCTTTCATGGTAATCAACGCACCCTCAGCACCTATAGTATTTGGTCTCCCTTGGTTGCGTGCCCACAACCCTACTGTCAACTGTTTAATGGGGCAAGTGACCACCTGGGGCCAGCAATGTCAAGGGACTTGTTTATCTGTACCTCATCCCAGTTCTGGCTTACCGCTGTCATCTGTATCTCTCCCCGATGGCCTTACCCTCGCACACAAGAATTTTGGGGAAGTTTTCAACATGAAGCAAACCGAGGGGATACCACCGCATCAGGCATTCAATGACCCAATCTACTTGTTTCTATGAGCCATTCCACTGTCTCAGACTATTTTGGCATTTTCTTCTACTCTTCCATCGTCCACCTCCATATCTGGAAGTCCCGCGGTGGAAGACAAGGTCCAGGAACTAAAGCCTCTCTCTGGAGGAGGATTCATGCCAAAGTAACTAAAACCTCCCTTCAGCAAAAGGATCAAGTGGGTAAGCGTTGGCGGCCAGTCCCGTAGTTTCAGGTTGGAGATCTCGTATGGTTTATCTATCAGCAACATCCGTCTGAAGAGTCCTTCCCCTGAAGCTCGGGCCCAGGTCCATAGGTCGCTACAAGATTGCGAAACAAGTAAGCCCGGTCACGTTTAAATTGGAGTTACCAGATACCCTAAAGATTCCTCCGGTCTCTCACTACTCTATCAGGACTCTGTCCCTCGGCTCATGACGGTTTCTTTCATAATCCTACCTCAGCCCTGTGGGTTCGTTTCCTGCTTGAGACGAGCATTGTTACACCAGGATGTTGTGGGAAACTACTTCTGGCAAACATGCATATTTCTTTTGATATGAAGGGTTTAAAAAACAAAACATAAAATTGACTATGGAAGTGTTCAAATGAATCAGAATGCTGCTCCAGCATGTCATCCAGCCAGAGCCAGTCTAACATAAACCTGTAACCCACCTGCTATCAGCTACAAGATGCTGCATAGCCTTCTCTTGCAAACAACAAGCCCCGTCATGAATGCAGTTATGAATAGAATTAACCAAAATATGGTATTTGAAAAAAAGACTGTGTTATTCAATGACACCGTTAACACATTTCAGAGCGTCTGGGATTCATGTCTCTCAGCGGTAGCTCCCCTCAATGACATTTCAGAGTTGCTGACCTTTTTGAATCTAGGTCTAGAAAACTAAAGGTTTTTTGGGAGTCCTTGTCTCACACAGAATATGAAATGTATAGCTTTACTTTCAGTGGGACATACTGTACTGATTGACTAATATTTACTATGCTAACTACCTCAACAACTTATTTAAACATCTGACTATAAATGTATACATTTGTATACCTTATAATTCAATGTAAATGTTTAACATGTAATGTACTTTTATTTTGCCTTGACACCCCCCCCTTTTCTTTGTTTTCTGTAGCCCGCCATTTTAAAACTTAATACAAAATTATTAAAAAAGCACTTGAGACAGGATACCAAACCGGTCAAGTAGGACCTTAGAGTCCAAAGTTTGGAAAATAGACAGACCTGTTGAACAAGAAAAGCATGTACCAATGTGTATGCAGTATTGTGATTATGTTCCATCACTTGAGATACAATGCACTGCAAAGCGAAATAGTCACTACAATGCTTTATGAATGATTGCTCCGGAAATAGGTTAAACAACTATTGCTCTCCTAAACAGTATTTAGACTTTGCATTAAACTTAAAGATTCCCCTTGCAAAGTTCAGCATTAATCAATTTACTCAAAACGGAAAACAAAGAATGTATGTGGTTAGTTCTTTGTTTACAGCAGAGTGTTTTTCACCCTTTATGTGGCTCTTATCAGGATTTTTAGGGCACTGTTCATTAAACTGTGATAGTGCTGGATGTGCCTGACAATCAGGACAGACTGCTGGGAAACCTGGTGAGGGAGGGAGCACCTGCGTGCATTATACTGAGGGATGAGCATTTGCGTGCGTTATACTGAGGGGAGGGAAAGCACCGGGATGTGGTATAATAAACTTATGAATAATTTGGTGTAGTATGGTATGGTATCGTTCTGCCCCCTGAACAGAAAAGATTGCGAGTACGAATAGTGGATAGATGGGAGTTTCTTTATTCTAGAAGGCAGTAGTTGCGGCTGCTACGGACTGTAAGAAATGTATGGCTGTTAATAGAATAAATAAAAATTAGTTTTAGTGATTTTTTGGGGGAGGGTGAATAGGTGGTTTAGGATGCAGAGTAGCAAAATAGGATTGATGCTTGCTATGGAGTTTCTGGAAGAAGCCCAGGCTTTGAGATAAGCTTTTATGATGAGGTATGTAACAATGTTTAAACTTCCTGGGAGTGGGGATTCAAGAAAGGAGCTTTAGTGCATTTTTGTTGTTACTGCAGCCAGTAATTGTGTTGTAGAAACATGAGGTTTGAGAGACTGAGAGCAGAAAATGGGTCAATGGAATGAAACTAGCACGTAAACTAGTATCTGCCCTATCCAATCCTGAGATAACTGGCTACCTCACGATGTCAGGTGCTGTTACGGTTCTGCAAAACAGAGATCGGAGCAGAGGAGGGCACCAGAGGTTAAAAGGGTGAATTCATTTAATAAAGGAAAGTATGCATAACATATAAAATAAGATCAAGCTGTTCATGGAGTATTGCTGTGGTTCTTAAGCGTTGCTGTCTGTTGGTGTTATACAGCAAGGGGTTCTGGAAGTTGGTTCCCCCTGGAATAGCAAGACGCTGCTCTGAATTACACCGGTCTGCCGATAAGACCTCGTAACGGAGTCACAGGGTAATGTGAAGGTGGGGTAGCGTGATGGCGGGGTAGCGTGATGGCGGGGTCATGGGGTAGCGTGATGGTGTGGTCATGGGTTAATGTGATGTGAATGTGATGGCGTGGTCACAGGGTACTTGATGGCGTTGTCATGTGATGGTGTGGTCATGGGATAATGTGACGGCGCAACAGAAAAATGCTACAACGCGTTTCGCACAGACAGTACTTCCTTTATTAAATTCATTTATACCCTTTCATCCTTGGGTGTGCTCTTCTTCTCTGATCTCTCTTTGTAAGGCTGGGGCCCCACTGCATGCACCGGCACGCCCGCCTTGCGACCTGGCGGCGCGTGCAGAGCGCTATACCGCGATCTGCGGTCTGCAGGTGGCGTTCTGAGGCATGGGGGGCGTGGATAAAACGGGCTGTGTGGGTGCAGCCATGATGAGGGGCGGGGCCCATGACGCCGGCCAAACTAAAAAAAAAAAACATGCCCCCCCCTACACACACACAGCTCAGCAGACTTCTCCCCCCCACCTCTCTGATTGGCTCCCAGCCACACCACATGACGCATCGCTGCTCGGGATCACAAGCTGGTTGTAGCCCCTGCCAACTCACGCGTCGCAGTGAGCCTGGGAGCGAGGAGGGACTGGGGACAGCCAGGAAGCAGGTAACGGGCTGGTGAGAGGCGCGCGCAAGGCCACACGCGCTGCCAGCTGCACTGGGGACCTAGCCTAAGTCCTCCGTCTGGGGCAAGTTTGCAGCGACTGCATAAGAATAGGAAGCTGCATGGAGAAGTTCATCTCACCTTTACCAACCAACTACATTTTCTGCGCAGAGGAACTTCTCAATATTCCTGTTCTTCAAAACACACTGAAAATCCCTTTGGGGGAAAGGAATAAAGTTATACAAACCGTGCCCCGTTAGTTTTGGAGAAATTCTTGCAAACTTTGTTTTTAAAAATGTGTAAAAATGAAGGCTCTTTGCTGATTCACAGATTAAAATGAGCCGCTTTTGTCATTTATTCAAGCTGCTCCCTGTTAAAGATGTTTTCCCTTGATGAATTCTGCAAACGTTTTGATATCTTTGCTTTATTTTTTCTAATGCAAACTTGTACTTAGGTTCCCACCGTCTCTATACATTGCCTCATTTTGGACTCTCAAATGAATATGTAGCAGATCTCTTAAAGCCAAAACGGTTTTGCTAAACGTTTTCCAAGCCAACCTACAAACCCCCTAGAATGGAGTCCTACATCTAGCCCTGGTTCACATGAGGACAGCTGCATAACACTGTCCAGGGGCAGATGCGCTGCCTTCGTTGACTAGGATGTCAGTTAACGCTGTATCGGGGTTCCATATGACTTAGTGAGAAGTATTAATAATTGCTGTGAAGAAGCCCGTCTGTATTTATGAAAGAAGTGTTTGCTATATTGTCCCTGATTGTAACCATTTGGCAGCAGCCTGACTAAACTGGAATGATCGTTGGCCATGTGAATGTGCAAGTCACGTGGCCAAAGGGGCACAATCTAGCTGCGGCTGCCTGCTACCCAGAAATTACAGAGGGCCCTGGCAGCAAATATCTGGTTACAATATTACAATCGCGCATATCAAATGCCAGGTGCTTTTGCTGTCCTTTCCTGCTCTCCGTATCATATTTTAAACCTGCATGTGAGCTGGTGTTAACCTTGTCTGCCTGTGCCACGTGTATACTCCTCAGCAGTCACAATACCCTTTCTTTTTAACCCCATTGCTGCCAGAGCGGTCTGCTGTTCTTTGCAATGCGCTGACGACCTTTCTAACAGCAAAGTGGTTAAATGCACATGGAGCGTCTTATACGACGACGACGACAACTTTATTTCATATAGCGCTCTTCTCCCAATGGGACACAACACATAGGAATTTTTAACAGACACAGTCCCTGCCCCGATGAGCTTACAATCTATGATTTTGATGCCTGAAGCACAGAGAGCTAAAGTGACTTGCCCAAGGCCACAAAGAGCCGATACCTGCAATTGAACCAGGCTCCACGTTCTCAAACTCCGGCATTGTTGACAGAGTTCATGTCTTTGTTCACTGAGCCACTCTTTCTCTCCCCACTGACAATGGTCAAAGCATGATTGTACGTGGTGTTATGAAGAACTAATACTAATTTATTTGCAAACCAAGATATGCATTTATTTGCAATAAAACATGCATTCATTTTAAATACGTGTCTTTCCTTGTCCGGTCTTCTAGACTAAATATATAATTAAACAATAAACAAACATGGTTTCTATAATGGTCAGATTGTAATATCCTGCAAGCATTGGGCCCCACTTATCATTCCTCTATGAAATCAGGCTCTTTTAGAGCAACAACCGAACCTGCTCATTTTGTTTAACGGAATTCAAACTGGGGGATCTTCCAGTGCTGAACCATGCTATTTTTAGCTCCCCAGTTCCCAAAATATTTATCGGTTTATTTGCTGGTGTTTACCTCCCCTTCAGGGAAACCAAAATGGCCACCAAATCTCTCAGGTCACGCGTACCAACAGGAAGCCACAATATCATATAGGGGGTTGATAAACCTTGTGGAGCTTCTAATCTATTTTTTGGTGCCTGAGACACAGGGAGAAAAAGTGGATTGTCCAAGGTCACGAGGAGCCAACACCAGGAATTGAACCAGGTCCCCCCCCAAAACTCCTAGTTTCCTATTGGATGTTGATCGATTAAGTGTCCAGGTAACACCAGCAACTAACTCAGTAAGTATCTCAAAAATCTGAGAATCTTAGAGCTAAAGATAGCGTTGTTCAGCCTCAGAGGACCTGAGAAGCTGAAGTGGAGCCCCTTACTCTGCCTTTTCCTCAATCTGGGGCCTACTCACAGTCATGTGATCACTACAGGAATGATCACATAACCAGAAGTTTCAGAGGTCCAGTGGCACTGACCCCTGGCACTTTGCCTGGACCCTGGAGGAGGCCCCGGAAAGTATCTTCCAACCTTAGCCATCTGTGCTCCCAGCTTTGTCAATCTGATTGATTTTTAGCACCAGTGGTTTCATATACTTTCCCCTTTTCAGTGTCGAAGGTTCCCAACTGCATTTGCGGCCATGGATTGGTTCAGCAGCGATCACATGACCGCCCCTGACTGATGGATGTAGCTCGGATCCGTTCAGATGTAACGCCCTGCCCAATTGTCCCTGGAAAACAAGCATTTCCACTTGCCATACCTGGTAATTCAATAGGGCCACTGGTGTGCCAGGGCCAATTATGTAGCAGGTACACCGTAAAGGCACCGAAAGGGTTAATGGAGTTTCTCTAAGAAAAAATCTGTACTGTTCAACTTAAATGCCATTCTTGGTCAAAAACACCCAAAATGTCGCCGATTGTGGTCCTTGTAGGCTGCCATCCCTGCTGTTCTGTAGCTCAGGACTTGACAGACAGGAGGTGATTAGCTATGTTCCCACTGTCTGTATATTATACATTTACACAAAGTGGATCTCTATTAACATTGAGTAGTCCTCTATAAAAAACAGTTCATTACCAGTGAACTGCAAACACATTGCACGAGAATCTATTGAAAGGCCCTTCAGTGCTGAAGAGGTTAATTCTGAACCGCTAGTTAGAATTGCCAGATAAAAGAAGGAAGGTTGTAGTTCAGTGTATTTTAAGCATGCCTGTAACAACCAGTAGCCCCTTTGAGAAGTGTACCCATTACTAAAATTGCCTTTCCGAGCAGTAAATTGTAAACAGGTGGTGTTTTAGATCAGCACTGAGATCAGATCTGTGGGGAGTATTGGATAGTAGCTCACAAATCCCACGGAAAAAGCTCGGTTTCGTGTAGTATGACATTTCAAGGCTGCTTTGAATCATCCCTCCACTTCTGCATTTATGATTTTTCTTTTTTTCTTTTGCATTTTACGCGTTTCAAAAAAAGGAGCAGCAAATACGATGGTGGTTTATTATGAGATTTTACTTGCAGACATTATTAAAATCATAGAACTAAATTCTGCATCAGATGCTAGGTATTTAATTAAGTGATATTGACAAATAGAGGACACTCCTGGGTAGTTATTGACTGGGAGAGGAGGTAAGAGAGCCCGTGGTGAAGCCCAAACTACTTCCCTCCATTGATCAATACATTCCATGGATTACCATCTCCAATGGCTATTATTTCTATTGTATTTCACGAAATTTATTGCCTTCTTTGACAGGTTTCAAGTATTTTTTTTTTTTTTCACAACTAGCTGTGATTGACTGTATGATCAAGCATCCATTACGGAATGAATGAGAAGTTTGTTATGATGTGTACATAGGGACAGAATCAAATGATGATTTATAGGAAAAGTGTAAAGTGCTTTTGATTTAAGTGTTGGATCTTCAGGACATTTTGTTCGCTGCTCTCAGACAACATCAATGCTACAATAAAAACCTGCTAACCTAGTTCGGTTGACCTATATATTTTTTATTTACTGTAGCAGTTGTAGCCCTCTTTCCCTATGCTTAAGGGAAACTATGCGTGCTGCTATACTTGTTTGCTCACAAGAGGCCTAAGCCTCCACCGCTGGGAGCCTGGGGTGAGCTCTTTCTCCTATGTGCAACGTCTCCACCTATGAGGGATCCCAGTGTTTGCGGGATAACTCCTCACAGGACCCAATAAACACTATACAACTGAATATAATATAACTTCTTTACTGTACACACTATAACCATAAATCACATACGCAATACAATAACATGGGTGATTACCCCCAAAGTACTGAGGGTGCAGTGGCACCAATACCCCTGGTGTCCTTCCCAGTCAGTGCCACCCAATGTGAGGTAGCACTACCCCTGTGAACCGTTGGTGCACTTATACCTTCCTGGCACTCCTGTAGGATAAGGAAGAGTCGGGTCACACGTAGTGGGGCCTCCGACATCAATTCCCTCACTCCTTAGGGTCCTGATCCGCCTCGTGGGTGAGCTCCAGCTTGAGTGTCTCACTTGAATGTCCTGGATCCTGTGACCTAGTCCCAGACCGCAGGGCACCGCATGGCTGTCCGGTCACCGGTGCAACAGCACTACTATACATTAATGGGAAAGAGTCCCAATCTGGGGCCTTCCCTGCAACACTCCTCTGGGGTGACTCGGGGCCTAGCTGGGACCTAAGGGGGCAAGCCTAGTCCAGGGGCACTGCTCCCTGGACACTACCTGCTCTCTTGCTGCCCTCCGTCAGACTGACTCACAGGGTTTTTTGCGCGCCAAAGATATCCTATATCCTCCTCCTGCATCTCACTCCCGAGGATTCTGGGACATGCAGTCTCGCTGTAGTGTATGCGGAGCCAAATCTAAAATGGCCGCTGCACTACCTGACTGCGCATGCGCCGCTCACGTTCTGCGCATACGCGACGCACAAGATGGCTGCCCCTGCGCTCCCGATACACAGTTCTGCACTATTGCTATGGAAAAATACACCAAAAGGGTGTGTTGTGTAAAACACACCAAAGTCAGAAACACAATGCAAAATGGCATCCTTAATGTCAATATATATTCCTTTAATTGGCTTGTGTTCTTTATTTTAAGATATGTAATAATACTAGACTATAACACAAATGGATTACATATACTACTCCTTGCACTAGAATATACAACATACGTAAACTATATACATTATAATAAAACTACAAAAATATATCAATGATTATTAAGTATTTTTTCACTATAATTTTTTTTAAATTCAAATCCAATGCACTAATCTTCTTTGCCCTCAAGATGGCGCTAGCTTGCTGCAAAAGCATAAAACTGCAGCAATTCTAGACAAAGAATTATATTAAATTCTCATCTGAGATCTGGTAATGTCAACAAGAGTCCTTAAACCTCAGATTTAGAATACATTATGAGTTGTAATGCATTCCTCTAATTGTGAAACTCTTAATGGATTTGGGACTTCTTTGATATATACTGTTCACCACGTGGGACTCCAGATCTGGACCACTTACAACCCAAGATGAGTCAAACTGCCTTCAGCAAGCAGATATATACTAATCTGTCCTGTTTTGGGCAAGGTGAAAATATATTTGGAGTGCTTAAGGCGTTTGAAATTAACTAGCACCAAAAAAAAAAAAAAAACTTAAAGCTCTTTTGTCAAGAAAATCTAAATAGGGAGTGAGTGTATGTAACCTTGTTAAATAAAACATATAAGGAACTTTTAGCCTTTTACGTAACATGACTGAGAAAAAAACCTGTTGGAATCGCGTCTCCACAATCGCCAGATAATCAACGAAGTGTCTATTTATCAACTACATTTCCCATACATTGCCTTAGATTGCAAGCTCTTCGGGGCAGGGATTTCCTTTCCTATTGTCTGATTTCGCTGCACTTATTGTATTATCATAATTCCCTGTACTGTAATCTTTGTGAAGCGCTGAGTACACTTTTGGCGCTATATATATAAATAAAGCAATACAATACATGTAAAGGTGCCATGTTATGTGATATTTTACAAAAGTATCCCCGTTGAAATATCCTTTCAACCAGCTAGTTCCGCTTCTGCCGAGATGGATTCCATTTTTATCATGCACAAACCCAGAGCCATTCCGGTGACTTTTTCCCCATAGGAAAGAATGGCGTTAACCCCTTCCCTGCCAGAATGGTCTGCGCCTCATTGCAATGCATATTGGGCCGTATCTAAAGCAAAGACATGCATAGGGTGGAAGGGGCTTTTCTTTTCCTCAAAGTTTCTCTCTTTCCCCTTCCAGAAATAGCACCTTTTGATGCGCGTTTTGCCACCTTTTATACCACGGGTTACAATGACTTCATTACGCAATAGAAATAACTGGGCATTTTTACTGCGCTCTTTCGCTTTAACCTCTTCGGTGCCAGCAAAGCTTTGCTCTGTATTATAGGTACTCCTAGCGCGGAAACGATTTTAACTACAAATTATTGTCGCGTCTATTCCGATGTGTGACTCTGCCCTGCGTCTCCGGAACATACGTGAGCATAAGATGGCTATCTGAATGTGATTAATAAATTGAAGAGGCGGTAAAAATGTGCTTCCCTTCACTGCGATCCGTGTCACGACAAATTATACCGCATAGCATATACAGCAAGCTTTTCTGAGGCATGGCTTTTCCATCCACGAGACCCTTGTTTATGATAAAATGACTGGCATGGGTTACATAGATGGTTTCAAAGTAAAATGTTACTGCCAGTGTCATTTCTCCTATGTATGCACGTGGTAACAATTAACATGTTCAAGTATCTGGTCATTCTAAATGGAGTCTTCTTGCATTGTGATTCTCTCCACATCAGACATTATATGTGTGTAGCGAAATGATATGTTAATCCAGGGGGGCTCAACTCCCTTCCTCAATCCCACCCCAACAGGTCAGGTTTTCAGGATATCCCTGCTTCAGCACAGGTGGCTCAATCAGTCCCAGCTTCAGCACAGGAGGCTCAATCAGAGGCTCAGTCAAAGACTGAGCCACCTGTGCTGAAGCTGGGATATCCCAAAAACCTGGCCTGTTTTGGGGGGGAGGCTCGAGGACTGGATTTGAGCCCCCGCCTGAGTTAATCCGTGCAGTGCCACAGGGCTCTGCAATGCATTGCAAAGGAATGCACCGGCACTGAGAGAATGAGTAATGCCGGCATCGCGCGCTTACACTTCAACACCTCCCTAGGAATAAATGTAATCGTTGAAGCTGAAAAACAGGGTTTTCCAAGAGGGAAAAAAAAAAAAAAAAAGTCGCACATTTTTATACAATTATCCGTCAAAAAGTACACATAGATTTTCTTCAGCGCTGCAGGAAGAAAAAGCAAGGTGAGGATCCCTGTAAAATAATTAGGGTTGTTAAAGTGACAAGAACAAAAAAAAAATGGGGTTTTTAAAAAACAAACAAACCGTGGGTCATGGATTGCACCGTGCAGGTCTGTCCCGCTTTAATGCAAAGGGAAATCTGGCAAGCACAAGCTATTCATAGGAAGCAGACTCGGATGGGATCACCGATTCTATTGTGCGGGCAACTTTGTTATCTAGCAGCACGTTCCGACGCTGCTCTGCGGTCACTGTTCAACTTTGTCCTGCTCATAAAAGTTGTGGGAAATGCTCATCTGGAACGCCTAAACCCCCTTTTTCCAACACGGGATAAATGGGTTGAAGTCCCCCGTGTAGCATCCCAGCCTTCTCATTCATCATCATAACAACCGTTTAGTGTAAAATTAACAACGACTTAACTACTACAGCAATAAACACGGTCATGCATTATAATAGATTGATGAGAATTACTTGCGTACAATCAACTCTGAACTGGGGAGAATACAACACAAAATAGGGGAGAGGCCTATCGATTCAGCCCAAATTGGAAAGTTTAAAGGTAAAAAAAAATGAGAGAAACAGGCTCCCGTTGTATTGAGTGTCTCTTATACTGTACGTCTGCTTCCGTTTATTTTTTAGCTCCCCTAAGCATTTCAAGAAATTGTACGAATGCGTTAGACACGAGAAACTGTAGGTTCGCGCCAAAATCTGTTATGGGCTATTACTGCGAAGGTTTTCTGACCTGTTTTGCGGGCCGCGCTCTCGGAGATTGTGCTGCTTTTGGTTTTAAACAACTGTTTAAACTAATAAAGAAGGCAGAAATGAAAGCTAAATACCGTAGGTTGAAAATCAATTGCAGACAGCACTAACAGGAGGAAAGTACAAGTGGCAATTATTCCAGATGCAAAACAGACTGGCTCTCGTATATCATTTCCTAACGAAACTCCTGGATCTTCAAAACATCAATAATGCGAGGGCTGAGGAACGTTATAAACACACCAAATATGCGTCCAAACAAAAAAAGGGGGGGGGGGGAAGGCTAAAAAACACTAAAGGTTTTCAATTTCACCCTGAGCCAAGTAATTCCTTTGATTACATCTAATACCTGCCAAAACCCAGATGGTGTGCCCACCCATCTCACCGTGATAATGCCACATTGTGAGATCTACCCATTAATATTAATTGTCAGCCAGAGAATCTGCCTTGACTACACAAGCCCGAGTCTGCCTTGAGAAAGAAGCGGGGCTTGATTTAGCAGGGATTTTACAATAATTCCCATGCTTTCATTCTGTACCTCACATATGAAAGAATGTGAGATGCTAGCTCTGCTGGCTTTGCTGATTTCTCTGGGCATCTTTTGGTGTAAAATCTCACTTTTAACGCCTCTGCTGCTGAATGGCTTTTTTCCTCTCCTGACTCCAAAGGGGTTAAATAAATGCATATTATTATTTTTTTTTTTTAATAGGTTGTGATTTCCAGCCTGTGCCCGACTGGGAGTGTGTTATACTTCCAGGAAGGTACCCGCACTTATTTCCACCATCAAAGCTTTTAGTTGTGTCTCACACATTCAATTCACAATTTTTCGCCGGCAATGTCATTTTTCTTGCAGAATTCTCCGCATTTCAAGAATGTGTGTGCATGGAAATTGACGGCTGCCTCCATTGTGTGTTGGGTAGGAAAGCAGGTACCACCTGCTGTACAGATCATTCCCACAAAGTACGATCGGTTTGCAAGTTACATGTATGTTGATGTCGAGTCCCCCCTCCCCCCCCCCCTTCCAGTATTTAGCAGGGGAAAAAATTAGCTTTAACTCACTGGCAGACACAGGGAATATTGTGCATATTTATTTTTCCTTTATCTCCACAATCCCATTAAATAAAAAAAATATCTTGAAGTCTCTAACAAATTCTATATACTGTGTGTGTGTATATATATATATATATATATATATATATATATATAACATTTTAAATGAACATACATTCCTTCAACAGAAATCTTGAAAAGTCACAGACTGCACCGTAGCAATGTGACTGAGCTGTGATACTCAAAACGCACGTCGTTTGTTTATATGATTTTAGTCGATCAGTTAAAAAAAAAACACGCACACATTATAAAACGCAGAATATGCGCCCATACCCTACAATGAATGGACAATGGGGAAAACAACGTGTTCCTCTCCTTTTGGTGTTAATTTGTAGGAGAACTAGATTGCAGCGAGCATCTTAATCCTCCTAATTTAAAGGATTCCTTCCTTTCTTTCTTCCTCCCTTGTCGTCTTTTGTTCTTCCAAAAAGAATGCCGGATTTTTTTGAGAGACTTGGATTTAGGTTTTGAAGTGTTTCTCAATTAAAGATCCTGCAAGATGACCATTGAGGTCACTAAATGCCAGTATAAAGAGCTCCAATTTAGCACTGGTCGTTAGTGAACAAAATACCCTCGAGGTAGGGATTCTGATAAAAAGAGGGCAGCGATGTATTAAAGATGCATTATTTGGGGGTATGAGGCTATAATTTAGACCTAACAACAGGGTCAGACTGATTTAATTTTCTCTGGAAAGGTCATTCTCAGGCCTGGCTATGCTAACCCCTGTGCTCTCCATCTGTCTGTACTTGAAGCCAGACACTTTCAATAGGTCCTTGTATGCTCTCCGCTGGTTACAAACAAATTGAAGTAATCTCCAAGCCTGGGCCTTCTAAAGTGTTTGCTTACACTGACCAGTAGTTCTCAAGTAATACATTACAGATGGAGACCTGGAGGATTTAAAAGATTACTAGGAAATAGTGCTGCTGTCAAAAATATCTTTCCTTTTATCTCTTCTGTAAAGTGATATGGCAGAACATTATATATATATATATATATATATATATATATATATATATATATATATATATACACACACACACACACACACACACATACATATTTATATACATATATATTAATATACGTGCGTGTATATATATAAAACGTGTATTAATATACATGTATGTATATTATATATAGAGTATTATATTTTATGTATATGGCGCCAACGTATTCAGTAGCGCTGTACAATGAGGGGGGACAATAACATTGTGTAACAAAGAGTACACATATGTTAATATATAACAGTGGCTATATATGTGTATATATATATATATATATATATATATTTAATATATATATATATATATATATAGCGTGTGTGCGTGTGATTACTGGAAGAATATATCATGCATTTATGCTAAAAGCTTATTTAAAGGTACAAGCATTAGTCTTCAATGTGGTCATACTTCATCTAACACGTAAAAATGTAAAATGATGTAAACTCTGTCTCTGTATATATAACCTGACCCCCAAAATGTTCAAATATTGCTACACTTGGGGTTTTCCTCGTAGCCTTTGTGTTTCACACAAACGTTATAGTACTAGCAAATTAATTGAAATGTGCAACAGAAACAACCCCGCCGTGAATAGATGACAAAGTAGAAGAGAGTAAATAACATTTGCCGGGCTCTGGCTCGCTTGTTAAAGTTATCCTGTTAATAGGAGGCAGACTGGAGTTAGTGAAAAGATTTGTACAGAAATTGTGCAGTGTGTTTTACACAGGAGTCCATCGGAGAAGCGTGTGAAGAGCTAATCTTATCTCACACCCACGACAGGCTGCAACCATGAAAAGCCACTGGGTGACAAATTGCCAACCCCACCATTGTCTCACGAAAGACAAACTCAGAGATTCCCTACGTGTTAGTGCAATATTGCTATAATAAACCAATGCATTTTCATTTGCATGAGGATGTGGAGAGCAGTCCTTTTCTCCTCTGCCAGACAATATAGCTGTTGATAAATTGTCATTGAGGGAAATTCCGTGGTTGTGGAATCAAGCAGACAAGGACCTTCCTATTAAATGCTAAACCCTCCAAAAATATAGTGATCTTTTGTTATGAGGTGACCCTCCAGTCCGTTAGATCCCCCCCCCCCCTGCGTTCTCTCTTTCTTTCCTTTCATTGTCTCTTTCTTTCTCTTTTTCATTCCTTGCCTTTCTGTCCTTCCATCCTCTTTAGGGCTGTTATATAGCGGCCATGCGCGCGCGCGGCACTTATAATTGGCAGGGGTTAGCCAGCCCTTCTATACAAGGGCCGCGAGCGCGCACGGCGTGAGCGTGCATCCGGCCGACAGCGGGGCAGACGGGGAATAGAATGATTTTGTGCCGCAACCGGCGCTGAAATGTATGTATATATATGTGTGTGTGTATATATGTATGCATGTGTGTATGAATGCATGTGTATGTATGTGTGTCTGCACAATGTTAATAAATATTTTATTTTTACCGATGTTTTTTTCTTAAATAAATAATAAATTACACATACACACACACACACATATACACACATACGCACACATACAGTACCTCACTCGTGCACAGTATACACACAAAATGTGTGCGTCACGTGCCCGCGCCTTCGCACAGGCACGCACACACGGCCGCACACAGTATATAAGCCCTTAGCTTCCATTAACATGCACTGGGATAAGAGAATATTTAAGACAGGGAGACAAAAAAAAAAATATATATATATAGATTGAGATATTCAGCTAAGTATCAATAAGTCTTCCGGATACATGGGGAGAGCATGCAACTGTTGCAGCCTGAAGCATTAAACATTTGCTATTTATTGTGGATAGGCACAAGGCACTGAAGGATGTCTGTCCGAGTCTATCCTCATTGGTTGTTAGAGGATATTGGCAGATATTTATGAAAGGATTTTCATACTCGTCACGTGAAAGGAATTGCAAATACACCACTTTTATCAGAAGAAGGTTATTTGCATGTAAAGATACATTCTGATACTGAATGTTCTTTATTGAATGGTACGAGCTCTAAAGTTATTTCTATTGTGCTGCTATGTTTGTGAGAGAGAAGCTAGTTTGTAGCCCATGCCGGATTCACAATATTAATTTGCACCGGTTTTATATACAGTACGGGGAACTTTTTACAAAGGAACTCTACACTGGGTGGATTTCATCTATACCAGGGGTAGCCAACTCCAGTTCTCAAAGGCCACCAATAGGCTAGGTATTAGGGATATACCTGCTTCAGCACAGGTGGCTCCTGATTGAGCCACCTGTGCTGAAGCAGGGATATGATTAAAAACTGACCTGGTGGTGGCCTGTGGGGACTGTAGTTGGCTACCCCTGAGCTATACAAATAAATGATAAACAGGCATGTTTAGAGACAAACCTAAGATCCGTGTGTTTGTGTGCTTATCAAACCATGTGACTCCAGTAGTTTCATTTGCTTACACAGTCAGTTGGATCATTAAGATACAAATGTGTGCAAACCGTTTAAAGCAGCATTCTGCACTGCTTTAAAAAATATTGGGAGTATATATATATATATATATATTTTTGAATTACCTGAACTATGGGGTCCCTCTGAAATGATCTGCGTTCCCCTGACCTCCAAGGACCCCCTGGTTCCAGTGCAACAATCTGGTTTGTCCACTGGGCAAGAATATTCAAAGACAGATAGACATCCTTCAGTGTTCTTCTCTACAACAAATAGAAAATGTGGACCAAAAGGAGTGCAGTATCAGGGGTGCTCCGCCGGCCAATAAAAATGTGTAATGTTATCAGGTGACCCCGTGGCCAAATTTTTAGTTCCCCCCCCCCCCCAAACTCCTAAACAAAAAAAGAGGGGGCCTATTTATCAAGCTGCACTGCATGAGCATATGCCGTGAACTACACTCCACAAGCGCTGTTAATACTTACTGTTTGACGGCATCTTTTTTATGAAGCTTGAATTCACATCTACTACTAACTGTGTGAGCTTAGTGGCACAGTAGATGGAGTCGTGTAAGGAGTAGCATGAGGCACAATATATGCTAATCATATTTATGGAGACATCACTTAAACAAAAGAGCTAAGTCAGCTCATTTGTTTTTGCCAGGACTTAGTTAGCGTACAGCACGGTGAGGGAGAAGTGAGGGTGCGTTGATCCACAGACGTAGGTCTGCAAAGATGCGGCGGCACAACATAGAGAATGTAAATCACGGCAACCCTCCCGAATAATCTCATTACTCTACCGTTTTAATCGGTATAGATCATCAAGCTGTCTGGTTGTATTGCCTGACGTGGGTAAATGAACAGTGTTCTTATTAATCAGGCCAAAGAAATCTGTGTTAGTCAATGACGTGAAAGGATAGTTCACAGATGCAGCAAAGTAAAAGACGGGTCTTGTGGAAGACGTTCATTTGCTCTGTTTATATTGGGGGGCTTTAAAATAAAGCACTTTATAAACATGGAGAAGATCGTCAGGAAAAGGTAAGACATTTTACAGCAGGTTCATCAGCTAACAAAAACTAATTATGATGATAAATAGACCTCCCAAAGTCAATTTTGCTGGCAACCGGGGGGTCCCTTGAGCTGGGAGCATCTCGGTGATCTGTGCAGGACCCACCGGTTAATCTAAGATCAACAAATTCATTTGGGGGTTCGGAAGGGATTGCTGCTTTAAAGCAAGAATTTACTAGTGCCCAAAAATGTATATTTACTACAGGTGTAATTTACTTGTTTACACGGATTGAGGATCTCAAATCTGCATAAGTCATTGGCATTGTCTTTGATTTTCATAGATCCAAACAATCTTTAGCACGGCCACCAAGCATGACATTCCATATAAAAAATGACACGGGAACGACTGATAAACTGTGCTTGACAAAAGCCAGCAAACTCTAGTGCTAATTGTGTCATGTTTGCATCTAGTTCCCGATGCTCTCATAGGATAAAAGGATTTCTACGCTGCCCCTGATTCACAGCTCCACACTTACTTCTAGAAACATAACATTCTTTTTGTACTCTATTGCTTTTATCTGAGAACAAATATGAAACTTGACTGCAGGAGACCTGGAAGTAGGTTAGGAAAATGGAGAGGGCATTTCCATGTATCAAAATTATCTGACGGCCTTTTCTTTTTAAAATTAGGTGCACCTGTTAGATCCTATAAATTGGCCAGTAGGCGTTTTACGGATTAGGGTCACTTAGTAAATATCACCCTTACAATAAAACACTGTACTGGCATAAGAAGTGGCACAACACAGACCCCACAACTGTTCAATACATTCATTTACAGCCACTGGTTTCCATTACATAATGTAAACAAAGAGTATTCACTTCTTGTAACCCACCTTTCCAAATATGTAGATGTAGTTAATTTGGGATATTGCCCCCCGCCCCCCTCTCTTTCTTCTTATTCTTTATTCTTTCTAGAATAAGGATAAATCAATCACATTTGAATAGGAGTCTTAAGGAAGGCTGCGCGATGCCATTTATTGTCTCAATTAAATGTTTTACAGTATATCAAGTGCAATTCACACAGTACAGTTGGTATATGTTATTAAAACACACCGTTTGCCTGTGGTTCACGCGGCAATGATTATCTAGACTGAAAAAACTAGCAGAGAAATGCGTTTTTCTTCACTGTTTTGAAATATGACACTGCCAAGAACACTGAAGGCGTATACACTATGGCCCAGAGCCACACAAGGGTGTTAAGCTTTAGCACACCTCAGCTCCCATACATAAGAAGAAGAGTAAAGGTGTGCTAAAGCTTAGCACCCTTTTGGGGCTCTGGGCTATAGTGAGTTATCAAGAAAGAGTATGTCTCGTTCAGGGCACAAGCCCTGATCATAAGTATGCTACTGACATGAAGTAACACTGAATATGAGCGCACACGTACAAACTTCGTTGACTGTATATAATTAGCTTAGGATAATAGGAAAATAAGAATAATCAGATAGAGAATAGTATGTCTAAGCAATTCCTTACTTTGCTTATAGCAATAAAGCACTGGTGCTAATGACTTGCAACAGGCTCGCTGGAAGGAGGGGTTCACAGCACAATTCACTATACATTTATGTTTGTGTTGCATCTCAACGAGTCTTTTTTAAGCTCTCTACAAATACTGTACCTTCGTTGTTATTGAAAGAACAACCCAGATTCTTCCTTTGGTTTGTTTCTTCATTATCTGGGTTACAGGAATCGGTAGTTTTGCAGCGGTTAGGTGTAGCTTTGCTGCTGTTTGAAGATCTCTCTAAAGCAGTGAATCTCCTTGCTGTTTTATAGTAAAATACACACATCTCACGCGTAAATATACAAATCCCCACCCACCTTTCTCTTTCTTAGCCGGCTTGCTGGTCATTCACGTTGACCAAAAATGTTTTGTTGACCACACTGGCTAAGGTATATTCCTGACTTGGCTATTCTTGCATCTCAGCTGTTTGACCACTCTTATTTCTTGGTCACTTGTGGACAGCTGGTCATTAGCTCTCTCAGCCTTTGGATTTTAACCCAATGGTCACCAGTAACACACAGGCTGCGTGGTATGTTTACAAGCCACATCCCCGGGGTCTATGGATAAAGTCCTACAGTTATGCTGTAACCTTTCAGAAATATCCACTTGTATTTTCTCAATACTGTCACAAATGATTTTTTTTTCTCATACAAACAAAACGATTATCCAAACACACACAAACATAAATCAAAGTAGGCACAGTTTGTTGAGCCAAATCAACACATTCCAATGCAATAACATGGCGGGCCCTGAAGAAGATGTAGTAAGCGATATGGCACAATCAATTTAGTTTTGGGTCTGCTCTGCTGTGATCTGTCTGGATTATGTCACTATTGCTATAATTGTAGATAGGAGGTCCTGTATGCCCAGTAGCATTCTTAGGCAGCTTTGTTTTGCTTTTCTAGATAGGAATTACACACGTCTCATTCAGTATTTGTAAAAGTGTTTAGAATACTTCGGGATTTCTAAAGGCAAATACATAAAGAGAAAGAATCCCTGTAAACAAGCACTCTTCCTGCACTAGAGTAATGAATCGTTTATTGTGAAAATGAGAAAACAAATGTGAAGTTAAAACCTGCTAGATGCGGAGGTGCTATAAATCCGTAATGTACTCAGTGTAAGAGGGTAGATAGGGGATGCCTAATGCCACTATGGTGTGGGATAAGCAAGTAAGGCTGAGTCCATGGTGACTCAGCCCGTGCGGAGGCGCGCTGAGGCTGAGGGAAAGCGGGTGCTTTCCCGACCTTGGTTAGTGCGCCGTCCGGGGGCGTGTCGGGGGGGCGGGCCAGTGACGTCACGGAGCTGGTTCGCCCTTATTGGGCGAACCGCTCACGTGACCGGCCCTGCGCTCCCGTGAGCGTGCGAATTGAAAATTTTCCTAAGACCTACGCTTCCGCACGCTTGCGGAAGCGTGCGCGAGCCCCTGCTAAAGCCGCTCTCATTGCGGCTGCAGGGGCTCACTGGTAAGTGAGAGCGCGCCTCAGCACGGATCAGCGCCTAAGCGCTGACCATGCCCGAGGCCTAAGGATATCCCTCAAGTGTTAAGGCAGACCCAAGTAACTCCCATGAATCTGAGCAAATTGCCCTTGATAGTGAACTCCCCTAGGTAGAGATGTACTAATCCCTAAAGAATCACTATGTGTAGTGGCGTGATTCTCCCCTCAGAACCAAACTCTGGTCACTTAGATGGTATATTACCGGGAGTGCAATATATAACACCACACTGAGTTAGTACTGTATATAAACCCAAGTGTACCCTTGATAGTAATCATGTGATCACACTACTGCTAGGTATCATAGCCATAGGGATAGGTGAAAAGTATATCAGCACCCCTCCTAGGGAAATCCTTGGATTTCTAAAGTAATAAAATGTTAAAATCTAAATATTAAAATGATTTTGTTTTTGTGAAAGGAGCTTTTTTTTTTTTTTTTAATTTTTAGTAAGTATTGCTATTGTTTAATGGACCAGAAAGAGCTCAAAGTACAAGGAGGACTGTACATAAACCTTTATAGTTCTCTGTCTAGATTGTACATGAACCTTTATGGTTCTTTAGACTTTCATTTGGTCCTGTGGACTCTGAAAACAATGACATGGAGCTTCAAGCAGGGGAGCCTGGCTCAAATCTTGGTGTCATGTCCTTCTTAACTTAGGCAAGCCACAATCTCCCTGTGCCTCGGACAACACAAAATGGATTGTAAGCTCGATAGGGGGCAGAAACTCGTGCCTGGAAAAATTATATGTACTGCGCTGTGTACACTGTCAGCGCTATACAAGGGAACAAAACTATTATTAATTAAAAAGGTGTCACAACTTGCAAAACAAGTGTATTTTTCTCTACGTTTAATACATCTACCACTAGTCACTACGAGGAAAATATTGCTGTATTTTCTTTCGAGATAGTGCTGCGCCTGCACCTCTGACTTATGTATATTGTCACAACAGCATTCAGAGGTTTATTCCAAGTCGGTTAATTTAGCCGGGTGAGAAAAGATCGAGGTTTTCTTCTCCCTATTATAATTGACACTCATCTTTCGTGTACATGTGCTGACAAGTCTCACAGGCAGATTGTACACCTCACCAGTCACAGATCACACGTGGAACCCTGGGACATATTTTGCAGCGTTGTAATAACCACGGTAGGAAAAGTGAAAGAGTCATCTGTGTTTCCTCATGTAGGATTCTCCTTTTCTTCTAGCATACAATAATTTTTTTTTTAAACCCATGACTGCGATAGGGACATGGATTTCATGTGCAGGAAGTGTTTAGGGGATCGCAAATCTACATTTGTTGAAGTCCTCTTTTAGCCACTCGTTCAAATACTGTACAGTAAAATGGAGCGAGACTGCTTATATTGTCTGTAAGACAGAAAAACCTTTACAAGCACAGCGCATTCCTTTTAACCCCGTATTTTACATTTATGCTGCCAGGAAGAAACATAATATTCTAATAATAATAATAAATAATATGGGAGAAGGAGAGGCTCAGTGAGTAACGACACTGACTGGCACTGAGTTTGGAGCAGGGAATCTGGTTCAATTCCTGGTGTCGACTCCTTGTGACCTTGGGCAAGTCACTTTATCTCCCTGTGCCTCAGGCACTAAAAACATAGATTGTAAGCTCCACGGGGCAGGGACCTGTGCCTGCAAAATTTCTCTGTAAAGCTCTACGTGAAACTAGCAGCGCTATACAAGAACATACTATTATTATTATTATTAAAAGACATCTTCATTTTTCTACAACAAAAAATGAAAAACGCATCGTCGTTAAACCTTATGATGTGTTAAGCTATCCAATTTGCAAGGCCGTGCCAGCCCCTGCAGCAGTAAAAGGGTTAAAATAATGCTAGTATTTGGGGAAAGAATGGAGAAATGTTTTCCACGTGTATTTGTGTGTGACTGTGGCTCCTTCATTATCCGCAGGAGAGAGGGGAACCGGGAGTGCTAATAATATAAATGATATAAAATGTGCTCCTATAATTAAGAAATAAACTCCTGGACAGGAGAATTGCAGCCTGTCTGAATATGAAATTTGCTGGAGGTTATTAAGTAATGTATTTCTGAGAGCAGCAGCGGTAGAAAAATATAATAAAAGTAATAACTTCAAATCATTTCTTTTTTCAGCTTGGCGGTTGTGGTTGAAAAACGCGCAGTTTTGATCAAGATAATTTGAAACATACATTTTCTTTTAAAAAAAAAAAACCAATTAATTTTGTTATTTTTGAGAAACAAAATTGTCTTCTGAATACTTTTTTTTTTTTTTTTTTTTAAATCTGCTGTTCTTCAAATTGGATGCATGGGAGAAAACCAGACCAATACCTTTTTCCTGTTTATAAAATGTAATTTGTTTTTTTAATGTGTGTACTTATTATTTATCCACGGTCACCCAGGTTTTCACTGTGAGAGACTTGTAAGCAAGCCATGCAGTGTGTCTGGTGACGACGGGGTTAATGTCCAGAGACTGAGAGCTAATGACCAGCTGTCCCTGAGTGACCAGCAAGGAATCGGTCCTTAGGAGACCAGCAAAAAGTAGCAGTGGTCAAACAAGTCTGAGGCAACAGCTGAGATCAGCAAGAATAACCCTTCGGCCAGTATGATCAACAAGATAACTGACCCTTAGGTGACTGACCAGGAAGAAAAATGTGGGTGGGGATTTGTATGTGTACACGTGAGGTGTGTGTGTGTGTGTTTTAGTATAAAGCAGCATTAAAATGCCTGCCTTATGGAGATTTCTACTATACAGCAGCTATACACACTCGTTCGCTGTAATGTTCTTGCTCATACCCTGAAACTATAAGCTTTCAATAATAAAAAAAAAAAGGAAAAAGAAGAATCGTCCTTTCACTTATCCTGCCAGAAAAGAATACATTTCTGTGAAGTACGGTGATTGTAAGGCGCAGCCCACAAAGCGTTAATTCCACAAAGCTGTCATATTGCATAAACAGATCCCTTTGAATACAATTAATTAGGTGCGGAGTTTTATAGGGTGATGACCGCTGGCCCCGTACATGCCTAGTGAGCACACAGCTAGTAGGAGAGACCATGCTTCTGTCTTGCTGGAAGATATGGAAACCAAGTTGAAAGATCAAAAAGCTCAAATTAAATAGAAACCCTCGTCGGAGGAACCTTGTTTTCCCTTCTATTTAAATTGACAAGATGCTACAAAGGTTACTCAAGTAGAATTTTTCTCACTGAACGATTGCCTTATGGTGATTTAAAGTGAAGGAAGCAATGTGCTAAAGAATGTTGCCGCATGAAATAAACAACCATAGGATATGAATTCTAACCGCCGCCATAAAATCTATGTTATATACAACATTGTGTATTAGGGTAGATGCGTTTAGTAACCTGCACGAAATAAAGATCCTCTAGGATCTCGACACACTCCTGTGCAAGTCTTTCTATAAAAGCATGTGTCGGATCCACAGAACAATGTACAGTGTGCAATATGCAATGCAGACATCAAACAAACACAACAGCAGCCCCCCCACCCCCACGTATACTGCATATGTGTGAGATCATTGACAGTTCGCTCCAATTAACAGAACCTGGGGAAGAAAAAGACGGTTTGAAATGGAGCTTCCGGAGGAGACAGGGGGGGAAAAGAATCAGAAAATGAAGCAAAACTGGGAAAATGACAGTGCTGGGTGTTGATTTATTGCAGAAGCCTCTGGTCATTTCCATATATTGAAATGCGCCCAAGCGGCCAGTCAGTCAATTTCCTTTGAGCTGCTGCTGCCCATGGGCAGCTCACGTGACTCGTGTAACTCCCCCCTTCCTCCTATTCTGCATCTCCAGCTTTGATCAAGACAAAAAAACATATTAAAGATATGAGCAGGCAATCAATGTCATATGTATTGTAGTGAATGCGAGATCTCAATCGCTTTTTTTTTTTTTCTTCCTTGAGAGAGGGATGGAATTTCTTTTCTCCCCGAGAGAGGGGTGGAATTAAGGCAGCCCAGCCAAGGCATCCTACCCTTTAAATGCTTGGCACATGTCTTATTCTCAATATATAACAGCACCGAGGAAACCTGTGCGGATTTTAACACATGTATACGTTCGATTTATCTTCGCTTGCTTGTAAAATTTTGGTTGGGGGGTCATTATACAGATGCGACTCCAGGTATAAAATAAATAAATAAAAAAATTCATGTAAAACTCAGTGTGTTATAACTATTGAATCTGTAAGTAATGTTTTTGATTTTTTTTCACGGTTTGTTTTTGTAGGAAAGTAATGTGGTCTTATGATCTGTGGCTACCGTTTTACATCTCCGAGGGAAGGGAGAGAGAGAGAAATGGATGGAGGTGAATGAAAATATCAAATCACAAGCCGGCATGTAGATTTATGATTGCATAAGAGGCTTTATCATTTCCATATATTGAAATGTGCTGTCCTTTCGAGTCTCCCTAGCCCTTGGAGGAGACGAGGCGCTTGATTCTGCCGTGATCAATGTATGAAGCAAGAAGAAGGAGGAAAGGAGAAAAAAAAAAAAAAACAGGCTGGCACCAGATGGAGCAGGGTCTAGTGAAAGGTCAAGGTTAGCTCAGGCTGCTATTGAATCGGCTGCAGCCTCACAGATAGATCTCTGCCTTGGAGGCACCCACTGGGGCTTCTCAAAATCAAATCTAATAGAAAAGGCAGTCACAGAATGAAATCGCTTCATCTGAATGCTAAAATTGTTATTAGACTACATTAGAGGCAAATCAGGCACGTGATTACCAAAAAAAAGGAAGCATGCCTGGCAATTTGTGTCTGAAATCAAAGCTGGGAATGTTGCCATTATGTTTTAGAAAGGTATTTCCAGGTGTATATCTATATATGTTTGCATATATGTATATTGTACGTGTTCGTATAGAATTATGAAAAAAGGGAACAGCCTGGGAATATAGTATTTAATTTGTATTAAAAAAACAAAAACATAATAGTTTTGTAAATGTGATTGCTAATTTTTTTAAATATTTATGAGGTTGAAAAGAAATATATATATATATATATATATATATAAAAATAAAATATATGTATGTATGTATATATATATATATATATATATATATATATATATATAATATATGTATGTATATATATATATATATATATATATATATACATATAAAAAAACATACACATATATTAGATTCATGAGAGCTATGAAGAAACACACTGATTTCAATATGCAATATGACTAAAAAGGAAATGAGCACTTGGTGTCATTCTATTGATCTCAAAGTTGACAGAATGTATTCCAGGATTCTAATGGAATGCTCCTATTTTCAATGTTTCTGTACTTTGTTTCTTTACAGATTACAACACCGAAAAATGTGGCAAAGGCCTTTTCCTGTTTTGCCGAAGACTCATTTACTGCCATGTTGCGTTGCGTTTCACTGGCCCATTTGCACTCGCATTACAAATGGAGTCAGGGTAATCAGTGCTTTTTTTCTTTTCCAGAGATCAAGCATCAAAGACTGTATTTTTCAATTATCATAATGTAATGCTCATTAATGATTCTTTAACCTAAAGCACACTCATATCTTGAAGAAGGATTTAGTCTCGTAAAACTAATTTTGGATACAGTAGATTAAACATGATGACTGCACTCCAAGGGTTAATAAATTTAGAATTAACAGATCATCCCAGCTTGATATAGCTACTATAGATGATTTAATATGTAGCCTAAGCAGGTTGACAGTCAGCTCACAGATGCAGATAAGATCAAACAGCCTCTTGATTCAATAGTTTGAATGGTTGCACCGAGTATCTGGAAGGCAAGTGACAATACTTATGTGCCTGAGATTCTGCTAAAGAGGGATTTATATTCCCAACTGCTGTGTGGAGCTGTTTCCTTTTTGATAAAGGTGTAATTCATCCATGCAGGACAACCCCTTATTTATCATGGGGACTCCTTGATAATTAGCAGATACTTTTGCGCTGATAAATTCCACTTACCAATGCATCCCCACCCAACCCTAATTCTCCCATATGTGCACAGTATAAAAGCCCCAGAGGATCATAACAAAGGGACGGCATTGGGTTGTGGATATATGCTCTCCTACCCATTAAATGTTCAACTCAATTTCTGGGGGGTTAGGTGTTACTAGAAACCTTCACTTTTCTTTGTTGTCAGGTAAATTGGCTGTTGGTCGCCAGGGATTAGGTAGTTGGTGTGTCTAGGCTGGTTAAGTATTGGGTGGTGATTGGTCAGGCTAGACAGCATGAGACAGGTAGAGGTTGTGAGTGGGAATTTACATAACAAATAGTGGCATTTTAGGCGGGTAGGAGCACTTGCTCTCCTGGCATTAGGGGTCTTGTTGGAAAACCCCACCATTGCCAGCCATACTATGTCATGTATCTGTAACCATGTATCTGTCACCATGTATCTTTCACCATGTATCTGTCATCGTAACTCTGTGCCCAGGACATACTTGACATACTTGAAAACGAGAGGTAACTGTCAAGGTATAACTTCTTGGTCAAACATTTTACAAATAAATAGTGTGGTCTTGCTTGTTAAAGCAACAATCCGCGGTTGTTTTTTTTGGGGGGGAGGGGGGATTTTAATCACCTGAACCAGAGGGGTCCCCCAGAATTGATCCCCAGTACCCAGATGTCCAGGGACTCCCTGCTTCCTGATATATTACTCTTTACCCAGGGAGAGGGCGTGAGAATATCTCCTCCCAGATAGAAAATCTCTCAATCCGGGCCAGCCAATAGGAAGCTTCATTATTGACCTTTGCAGCGTTCTATTTGTGACCCCGGTGACCAGGTTTACAGTTTGTGAAACACTGGCACGAAAACGACACATACTGTATCTCAGGAACCGTGGGAGCCCCCGGGTGTGAGGGGCCACAGATCAGCTCAGGTGATCCCCCTTTCAGGTGAACCTTAAAAAGAATATTCCTCCTCTACTTTATTATATTATTAATTTTAAGAAAATACGTATATAGATATACACACAATAAAGAAAACGAGCGGTCTTAACTTTGCTATGCTGCAATAATGAAGAACTTTGATGTTTCACAGTAATTTATGATATTTTTGGTGTTATGTTAGTTTTTTCTATGGTTCAGCCTCCCGGTTTCGTTTCGGGGCCATTACTGATTATGGGATTAATTGGATATCTCTTAAAGCTGCAGAACATGTTTTTTATTTTTTAATAGCTGGGAAGCAGGCTGTCTCCTGTTAATTTCAGCTCAGAAGACCTCCTTCTTCCCAAGATACATAGCTCCGTAAGGGCTGCCGGTAGCAGTTCTGCAGGTTTAAAGCTCCCAGTCACATGGGCCAATAGGAAGCCGCAAGAAATTACATCATGGCTTCCTATTGGCCCGCGTGACGCAGAAGCTTTAAATCACTGTTAGCCCCACATAGCCCGGCCGGAGCTGCTATCGGTGAGCATCTCGGGAAACAGGGGGTCCCCAGAGCTGAAATGAACTGTCCGGAGACCCCTTGCTTCAAACCTATAGGGCTGAAGAAAAACGAAAGAAAGCAGGATTACTGCTTTAACTGGGAGGTTAATGTTTATGTTTAAAGTAAAGAATGTAATTTTGATTGTTGTTTAATGTGGAGTATTTGATACACCACCTCTAAGTGTATTTAGTTTATGGTTATTAATAATGTTGATTTATTTGGTTAAGTGGGTGAAGGGGAGAAATGCATCCTGCGGTTCCAATGATTTCCTAGGAAAAGTTTTTTTTTCTACGAACCACAGTTAATCATTAATACTCAGTATTTTGTTTTAACTTCATCTATTTTTTTACTTTCCTCCTTTTTAAATTGCATGAAAGGTGTAGACACCAAAACAATAACTTCATATTAGAAGAGCAGCAGAGAATTGTATGCACATTAAATACCTAAATAATATTTCTGAATTTTACAGCATAAAGCTTGAAATCTTTGTACAAAGCTGAAAAAAAACCTTGTAAAAAACACCAACAAAAAAATGCTCATTTACATAGTGACTATAGGAGCTGTTTATCCAACTGCAAACCTGGTACCAAAAAAAAAAGAACCATTTTTTATCAAAGTAAAAAGTCCTGAAGAAAACTGGTATTAATCTGGTGCTTCTTGTTTTAATTTTTGTTGTAATATTTTATTGTACCGCCATGCCCCATATTTGCACCTGTGAGACTGAGAAATGACCTCCTCTAGCTGTCAAAATTCATTATTAGGTTACCTAATTTAAAATATGTACTTTATCATAGCTAATGTGAGTCAGGGAGCACTTAATATAATTATTGCTTTCGAAAGCAAACAAAAGGCTGTGACATCAGCACCAGGGTGAAGAAATTGAAATGGCAGTGGGCCGGATCATATTGCAAGAAGAAATTACCATTGTTGGAACAAGAGGGTACTCAACTAGATTCCAAAGAATATAAAAAGACGAAGACGGTGGCCAAAATTAAGACGGGAGGATTCAATCAGAGAAATTGTTAAAGCAACGTGAAGAGGGGCTTGTAATTGTAGTACCTTGAAAATCCTTGGGGAGGCCTCCATCCACCAGTGGCTGGACAAGGGCTAAAGATGGTGATGATATATATATATATATATATATATATATATATATGCAAATATAGCTGTATGCTCATCTGCATGTCTTAGGCAGGTCTGCAACCCCGCCTTTCCCCATTATCACCCAGCATACAGCACTTCCACTGCAGCAAGGGATTCTGGGAAATGACATGCAAATGAGCACACAGTGTCACTTTTTGCCTCAATAACCATTTTTAACATGGTTCCCTATAGGCTTAAGCTTGCTGCATGGTCACAGCTTTGAGCACAGCCAGGGTTAAGGTGCATACCCAGAAAACCACCCACAGACAGCTGTTTCGACCTTGATGGGTCTCATCAGTGTGGGGTTGATTTTACTGGGATGCAAGAGAGGCTTATGGGATAGGCCAAACCATAATACTGAGTTAAGTTATGGTGAGTAAAAAAAGTGACAAAAACCCTCCACAGGAAAGCAAATAGAATCCCTTGCTGCAGTGGAAGTGCTGTATGCTGGGTGATAATGGGGAAAGGCGGGGTTGCAGACCTGCCTAAGACATGCAGATGAGCATACAGCTATATTTGCATATTTGCTTTCCTGTGGAGGGTTTTTGTCACTTTTTTTACTCACCATAACTTAACTCAGTATATATATATATATATATATATATTTATATATATATATATAAAATAAATATAGATAGATAGATAGATAGATAGATAGATAGATAGATAGATAGATAGATAGATAGATAGATAGATAGATAGATAGATAGATAGATAGATAGATAGATAGATAGATAGATAGATAGACAGATATCACACACACCGTAATAATGCACACAAATATACTCTAATCACTCAAAATGAGAAAATCCTCGAATTCTCTGATTCTCTGACACTTAAAGGTAGAACCACTAAAACTAGCCATCTCTCTGCTATTTGCATATTTATGGCACCTCCTGCAGTTCATTATGATTGCCTGGCAGTCAGGGAAGGTGGAAGCGAAAATATAAATCCCCCTTATGCAAGTGTAAACAAATAAATACAAACAATTTTCAGGAAAATAAAATCCTTATACCAAGTAATTGTGAGAGAGAAAAAAAAAAAAAGACTATACATATGTTGTACGAAACCAAAACACTATCGTGTTATTAACAGGAAAGACATGTTTGGCCTGTCTTTGGAAAGCTGACATTCGTCGCCCTGTGCAAATGCAGGGGTTATTCCAAGAATATTAATTAGCATAAATGTAAAGGAGAACAAATACTTGAAAAATAGAAATGGTAAACAATGATTACCATGTGGATTATTTGAATGCACATTTTTATCTGGCTCTAAATCGTTAATATTATACTTCTGCTCTAGTCTAATGCTCCTTGAAATTATTATCAGCTTTGGAAATGCAGTCAATTGATGGATTCTTACACTTACCAAAGAAGCAACAACTGGACTGTGTGTTTAACAAAATATTTAATAACACAGATTATACAAAATACAGCGAGAAAGCCTAAACAGGTTGTCAATATATAAAAGTAGATTGTAAGCTCTTTGGAGCAGGGACCTCCTTTATATTTTCTCAGTTTGTCTGAACTTCTATGTACCTTTTTGGTATACGTCATTGTCCTCAATCCCACATTGTACTGCTCTGCATAATATTTGGCACTATATATACACACACATACATACACACACAATCTCGTGTAATAAATGCATGTATATACAATATATACAGTTCTTCTAGTTGTGCTTTGAAGACAGCTTTTATTTGTAAGTTAAGTAAATAATTAAAGGTGTTGGCCCGAAAAGTCACGCAGTCAAGATTTTGTTGTGATCTTGTCATCTCCATTGAGATAAACCATTAACCCCTTCAACTCCTGTTCACACAGGGCTGCTCTCCAGCAGAAGATCTAACTATATCAAGCTCAAATCTCTGAGCTATTTGTTGACCACATTCACGTTCAGAGCCCTGGAGCTAAAAGCACTTTACACCATAAAATAAAAGCACTGTCTTTTTTTCTAAAAGGTTACGTCTGGAGGCCACGCTGCTCATACTTCATACAGAAAACTACTGAAAGGGCTATGAAATCCTCTATGATTTACACTCTCTCAGTGCATTAGGATATAGATCTAGTAGACTCTAAGAATACTGTAGAGTTTCTAACAGGTGTGAATATATGTGCATTCTTTTAGAAAAGTGTGTTAGAAAACTTGTCACAACATTATAAAGCATGTACGAGGGTCTGATGATTGAACACAGGGCCAGGAGATGGATGTGGAGTGCAGAAAGTATATGAGAGTCCAACAGAGCTGCTGAGATCTAGAAAGCGATTGAGTAAGCCACACCAGTGGCATTGGATAAAGTCTCACCGACCGTAATTATGAGACAAAAAAATGAAATCCCTGCAGGCTTCCCACAGCAAAACACAATAAAACCGACTCCCAGGAAATTATTTTAACACTGTCTTTATTTATTGTAGAACGAAAGACAAATTGCATATTACAACTGTTGTGATTTATATAGTAAGGCTTTTTTTTTTTTTTATAGCAAACGCTGCTTCTTAGGTAGACAAAAAAATAATACAGAAACTGGCCAAAATCAAGATGAATAAGTAATTGCCAACACAACTTTAGTTCGGAATAAATCTAAACTCCCCAGAATCCCTCGTTTAAACGCTGATGTGATGATTGATATAAACTTTTAATATCTGCCAAGACCTGGCTTTAAAGTATGAGTTATAATGCAAGTTGTAAGCCACTGAAATTAATATATTGGTCGCATAAACCTGCTTTTTTTCCCCTCCCCACTGCCGTGCAGTAAAGTATATGTATATGTAAAACTGAGTTCTATTAATCTATGCTTTCAAATGTGGTTGAGGAAGTTACCGCTTCAATTTAAATGAAGCATAATAATAAATAAATCTACAGTAACTAAGTGCTCTTGGATTTAGTATGACTATTTTGTTGTTGTTGTTATAGAAGATCAATATAACAATGCAATGTATTGATCAGAAATAACCACCAAAGGGTATTTCCATAACCTCCCGTTGCATTTATAAATTTGTATAATGAATTGTTTTTTTGACTAAAGGCTATATATACTGCATGTGGTCTGAGCACTCTTACACTGAATATATTTCATGGCTGTGGCATCTAATAATATATTGATACACCCAACCACAGAATGTTACGTTGCATACATTTTTATATGAAATCTAAATTTTGCATTTACTTACTTTTTAAAAAATAAATAAATAAAAGGCGTGTTATGGTTCTGCAGAACCGTATAATCTAAATAATAGACAGGTGCTGACCTGGATTGTAGGTAGACGCAGGCATGGAAGATATAAAGTTTCCCTACAACTGGAGTTTCCGCAAGGGGGTACGGTTTGAATTGAAAAAGAAGGTGTAAAGATAACTGTATTATTTTATTCGAAATACATCTGATATGCTCCAAACCGAACGCTATCACACAATGCCTTATTGGTCAGGTTTAGAGGCATTGAGACAATATGTAATGATTCCTAGTGCAGAATCTGAAACATTAGTGTAGTGGGGGAAGACAACACTACCAGTTCCTTATCGTCTGGTGGATTAATATCACGTTAACACCTTCTGTACTGTAGAGGTCTGCAACACAAGACACTGTCAGCTCTTGTCTTCAAGAGATGGGTTTAATCTGGAATGTGGCTTGATTTTTTTTAGGAAATAAAGCAGATTGATAATCAAGTGTTGTAACGACAGGTAGACTGCTAATTATTTAATTCTCTCTCCTAGAAAGTGTGAAGACCTAAGAAAGGTTCATTTTTTTTAAATTACAGATGAATGCACTTAATGCAAGTTGTCTATGGCAGACACGATTAAACCCTTTGGTTCCAAAAGCCCTGCGGGTTGCAGGTCAATGCCAATTTAAATTACATGTACACTAGAAAATAAGGAGAAAAATAAGAAATGTATGCAATTACCCACTATATATCTATATATCTATAGATATATATATAGATATCTATATATAATATATATATATATATATCTCTCAAGCACAATTCCCCCAAACTCATCTTTATAAATACAAACACTCCTCTAACATCTGATAATGAAAATCTCTGTGTTGCAATGAGCATTTTCGAAACAGATTAAATGATGTAGTCCAAAAGTCTACATTATTTGGGGGCTATTGTGCACAGTTATAGAACTTGCTTAGCCCTCTTACCCAGGATAAACACATTATAATGCATCCCTTAAAAATAAGGTATAAGGACTGGAGATTAACTCATTCACCAACCAGCTTTCAGCGAAAATATGGATGAATGTCAATTAATTATACAGAGGAGCAGTCCTGATTATTGCAAATTCTTATACTTGAGCATCCTAACGTTTTGTTTAAAAAAAGGTCATAATACAAGAGCGAAACTATGCTGAAATACAACAATGTGCTGCTGGTATACAATGCTCAGCATGGGATTCTTCACACCTTTAATTGATCCACTGCAGAACCATTTCACACTCACCATTTGGATCCGACACTAAATCCACTAATTTGATTCTTGCTTATCTGATCTAGAGGATTTTTTTTTTTAACCTGGCTGAAATGTCAGCACATAGTGCTGGGAAAGTTCATGGTTAGGAAATAAAACTTCAGCTCGTGGGGGGGGGGGGGGGGGGGTGAGCTGGTGCGGAAAGTAACCCGGCTGCTGGGACGGGGAGGGAGTCTCCTGCCAGTTGTGTGTAGGGCTGAGGCAGGATCTTATTTCCAACAGGTTTTCTGCACATTCCTTTATTAAGCTTCCTCAAAGCCGTCTGTGCCCCCAAGACAAAGTGCTGTCAGCAGAAACAGAGCTGCAGTGTATTCTGCATTTCCTTTATCTCTGAGAACTAGAACATGCACAGCCAGAGCCTGGATATTTGCAAACCAAGCAGGTATTATGTCGCCAGATGTAACACCTATATCTATGCTGCTCTCCTCACTATGTTATGTCATGGTCAGATTTGTAAATTGTATTGTATTCTGTTTGCACTCCTCTTCCCCCCCCCTTTCTTGTTTCATCATAGTGTTATTCACCCCCCATCTTCACCACCCTCTTCCTCCCCAGTCCTCCCCTCCCTCTCTGTACTGTAAGGCTATTCTGTTTGGGAGCTTGTTTTCTCTGTGGTGAAAGGGCTGTCTCTCGCAGCCAGGAGAGGATTGTCTCTCCTAGTTAGTTTCTGGATCAGGTGTATGTATTGATGTTTCTCCTCGTTGTAGCTGCATCCCTTTCCCCCTTTCACTTGTGGAGGTCATCTGTGCCACTTTCCTGTGGGTGATTAGCTTGTTATGTCCAGACGTTGCCCCCCCTCCCCTCCCAGGTCAGCCAGGTCTCTAGGGTCCCGTCCACTTCTTGCTAGCACTTGTGTTTCTTTGACCCATGTTGAGTTTATATCAGATACCTTAATGTGGTTGAACCCTTTCTTTCCCCTGCTTCCTAGAGCTCTGTAATCCTGTTTTATTCTCTGTACATACCTATAATCCGCATCTCTACCTCATTCTCCACCCCCCCCCCGATTTAACCCCTGTGCTGCTGCATGGTTCCGCAGTGTCTTTAATTGTCTTGTAAATCTTTTCAACAGCAATAAAGATTGACAACCCCTGACTTTCTGTCTACCGCTTTACATTATGCCTGGCTATGAGCAGGGACCTCCCTGCCTACTGTATCACTCACTGTAGATGTGTTACCGAACCATTTTTTTTTGTATATAGGTATACCGTGCTATATTTACAGAGTTACATGTTCACCCCCATCGTACTGTGCTGCAAATTGCGTAGGCACCTTGTAAATAAGTGCTGATACTAGCACTAATACTACCTGTCTTACACCATCAGCTCCCCAGCCCATGTAATTTCTATTTCATACAACTTCATAACCCCTCCCTCTTGCTTTCTTTTAACTCCTATGTATCCATCCTGTGCACACTCCCCCCCCCCCCCCCCCCCCACACACACACAGTACCTGGTTATGTATGGGATAAAAAAAAATTCTCCCTTCCTGTTCACTATTGAACTCACCGACCTTCTTCACACTTCTGCCTCATGATCTGACTCTGTGTCACCTTTTCCATTACAGACACCCCCCCCTCTCCTCCCTCCTTTGCCTGTGTCTCCCTCCCAGGGCCCTGCACACAAGTGGTGTGTTTAGGTGATAGAGGCTGTGATCTCTTCCTCCCTTATATGTGCGATCACCACACTGGGATCAGATTCCAGCTCTGCTGCTGCTGCTTCAGTTATTTATTTATTTCCCTTCTTCTTCTTTCTTGCAATCAGCAGCAGCTTGTGTCTAGCCCCCCCATCTCCTCCTCCCCCCCTCCCTTGTACTGTGAGTGCCCTCACTCCCACCCCCTCTGATCACTGGCCATTGGCTTGCCCGGGTCTGGCTTCCCTGTCCAGCCCCTTATGAGTGTCCATTGGTGTTGCCTTCCCTCCTCCCCTTCTCTCTCCCCCCTCTGGCCCTGCCCATGTTTTCTATGTCTCTGTCCATCCAGCTCCTGACGTTCAAGTTTGCAGGGACGTCACGTCCGCACTTGAACTTGCAGCTCAAGGGGGGCTTTTGCCATTTTTTTCCCATTTCTCTCCTTCTCTATCTATCTCCTATTTTTTTTTTTGCACCCCCCCACCACCCAAAAAAAAAAAAAAAAAAGAAAAAAGAGCCATGACGGCTGTCCCACAATTCATCTTCCCTGCACCATCTTTGTATTATTTCTAATTTATTTTGGATGTCAAAGGCATTTGATGAAGATATTTTCTCTGGAGTCTCCTTCTTTCTAACCCCGCTCTCCCGATGTGAACCGAGCTCTCGCAAGCCACCCACCCACCACCCACCGACCCACCATGTCTCGCCGCAAGCAAGGCAAGCCCCAGCACTTAAGCAAACGGGAATACTCACGTAAGTACCCAGGCTGCTTGCACCCAAAGCGTTATACCTGCGCCCGGGCGCAGCTCCCCACCCCCCATCACACACACCTTTTTTTGCATTTGCAAAGGTGGTGAGACAAGGGGATCGGAGAAAAGAAAACCATCTCTTTTTACTTAGAGTCCTTCGTTTCTTAAGAAGTAGAAAACAAATTTAACATTTTTTTTTTTTTTAAGGCTGAAGGGGTGAAACTGGTCAGAAGTGATCACACTTCTGACCCTGAGAGAGAGTGTGTGTGTGTGGCACTGGAAATACAAGCTGGGATTTGGTAGTGTGGTGTTTCATTTTAAGAATAATAATCATACTAATGCACTTTTTTGTTGTTGTTGAATGGGAGTTGGAAAGCAGCAGCTCTGAGGTGTAAAGGTTTAGCAAGGAGGTCAGTGCTTTGTGGTGTGGTGCACGCTGAGGCTGTGATGTGTCCTGTGCTGAATGCAGCCCGGGGACAGTCACCCTGTGCTGTGTCCTGTCCTGTGCTGAATGCAGCCGGGTTGAGTCACCCTGTGCTGTGTCCTGCTGCTGAATGCAGCCGGGTAGAGTCACCTTGTGCTCTGTCTTGTGCTGAATGCAGCCCAGGGAGAGTCACCCTGTGCTGTGTCCTGCTGCTGAATGCAGCCCGGGGACAGTCACCCTGTGCTGCTGCCCTAACCAGGAGCTCTCATGTGCCACTATATTTGCGCGAAGAAATCTCACCCCATTCAAAACTCTTTCTTTCAAAACTTTGCCTTTCCATTGCAGCCGGCAGAGGAAATCCCCTTTTTCTTTCGCTTTTTTTTTTTTTTTACTATTTTTTGGAAGATTTTCAAAAAAAAAAAAAAAAAAAAAAGAAGTGGATTTTGATTGGGAAAAATCTCGTGTGTGAATGTTTACAAGCACCGCGTGTGCAGAACCTCCTGCCAACAACCCAGGCAGGGAAAGCAAAATAATCTCCAGCAACCACAACAACACACAAACAAACAGCTGCTGTGTCAGGAATCAAACAGGCTGTCATTTTAGGGAGGAAAAAAATATTACTAGATTGGGGACCACGAAAAAAAAAAAATAATGTAGTAATTTTTCGTTCATAGGGAGCATGGCTGGTTTCTATTGATCTGTGCACATCTTGTGTGTGCAGCTTGTTGCAAACTTGCAGTGTAGGATTTAGCATGGGGCTGATCTGGCATTCCTCCTTTGCCCTATGTAAACCATCTGCATGTACTGTATGTTCTGCTAATGGCCTCCACATTTTTCTAAACGCCAGTATGATCCATTTATCAGGAGGTAAGTGAAGGCTTGTATGGAAATGTAACTTTTTTTTTTGTTAAAAATGTAAAATATGAAAGCAAAGTCTTGTAGATCGATTTCCATCTCCCTTGACATTTTTTTCTCTCGCATCCCACAACCCTTATCTCTAAACCATCCCATGCCAAATTTTTTAAAATCATATTGACCAGGTCAAGGGAAATGGGGGGGGGGGGGAGGGAAACCCCACTATTTTCTCTTTTGGGGGGATCTGACACGGATACATTCCCCTTTTATATTAACTGCTACATATGTTAACAGCTATGTAGGATTTCAGCGATCGGCAAGGTTTAAGGATGTAAAAAATATCACCATATATGACCCTATAGTATTCTAGTTCCGGAGGGACTTGTCAATAACTTCATAGTTTCTGTCACTACTCTTGGCTATCTCCTATTCATTTTCCCAGCTCGTCTTTGTAACTGGATGCTGGGTTATTTTTTTTAAATTTTTTTTCCCTGTTCGCATTTTCTGTGAAGCCTGGTCCTGGCGCTAATGTTTTAGTCCTGGTATTTCCCCCCCTTTGCCACGGAGGCTCCAGGGGTCTGATCGCCTACATGAGGTTTCACTTAAAACATGCTGTGGTAACGCCACGTCTGACCACCAGGGGGCAGGGTAAGATCAGGGAATCTACACAAACTTGAACCTGACCAGTTCAACATTATATTCCCTCATTTTCATAAAAAAAAAAAAATTCTTTGTGGTGGGGGTTAGTGGGGAGCAAATTGTTTCTCCTCTTCATTTCTTTTGTCTAAATCTGCATTTTTTTTTCTTCCACGAGAAAACAAACCGTAGATCACCCAGCGTTGAAAATCTTCTTTTTAAGGCCTTTTTATTTATTTTTTGCTTTGACTACTGTTTTGTATCTTACCTCTCAAGGAAGGTATGGCAAACACACACAATTATCTTAACATAAGACAGCCACACATGCCTTCTTTTACGAGGCGCAGCAAATAAAATCGCTAGCGACATTCAAAACCTCTCCATTTGAGCGTCCCCTGCAAAGCATCAAATGCATTTGGATAGCAAAAGTCAAGATTGTTTTGTAGTACTGAAATTGCTTTAAAACACAAGTCAACCCCCCCCCTTTTTCAGTTTACCCAAATAATCTGTTTATTTTGAAGTGTAACTGATCTCTATTCTCCCCCACCCCCCTGTACTTTTTTTTTTTTTTTTAAAGTTGACATTGTTCTCTATTAACTTAGATGAAGGAAGCAAGAAGTCTTGTGTAAGGGGGGAGGGAGGGAAACAGGTTTTTCCTAAAACAGAGGTTCCTTGTTGACTGTCTGACATGTTTGCCTTTCATCCACGTGTTTGGACAGAGAGCGAGAGGAAGAGGGAGGGATAGTCCTGTGTTCAAGCTGCTATTGTGCTCTTATTTGCAAAGTTCACTTCAAAAACATTACTTGCCCAGACGAGATCTTTATTATTTGTATTAAATCCCCCGAGCGGTCCAGACGCTAGATGACATTATTATTGTGGTAATCGGCGCTCTCCTATACGTCCACATGTCATCAATGAAAACTGTAAAGCCATTACCCTTACAAAGACAAAAAAAGAGAGAACAAAAAAAACACCCCCCCAAAAAAAACTTCCAAGCAGCTTTTCGCCCCCATCCTAATGCTCATTTAAAACACAATTATACAAATTCACATTTTAATAAACTGTCTAGCAAGGTCGAAATTATTCTCCCCCCCTGCTTTTCTTCATTCATCTACAATGTATTTGAGATATATAATAGAAATAGATATACACATTTTTACATCTGCTTGAGTTCAACGTATGTAAAACCTACATACCAAAAATAGATGTTGTTGCGAATGTGTCAAAATCTGTTTTATATATATTTATATATGTAAATGTGTCTACAGAAGCAGCTGAAATAAATGCCTCTTTCCCACAGCCTCTGCTGCATCTGATTTTAATACTAATGACAACACTGAATAATGAAATCCATTCTCTTCCCCCCCCCCCACTATCTCTCTATACATCGGGCAGCGAATGTACGAAACGAATGCCATGTTGAATGTACTTATTTATCAGGATGTATTCCTAGCTAATTAGAAATAATTTACGTCAAGAGCATCGGAAATGTTAAGGTTATGGATTTTATATCTGTACATCTGATCATCTTGTTATTTTCAAGAACTTTGCCTCCTATAAAATTAATTAGGTGAAATGTGGAGGGGCAATCAGCAACCTAGGAACAAGCACTTCATTTCCTGGTTTTGATTGTAAATCAACGTAGTCACTACACTTAGAAGACTTTACCCTGCTCTGTGCACATTTTGTTTAACCATTCTGTGCTTGGTCAGTATATATTTGTGTCTGTTGTTGTTTTGACATAAAATGATCATATCCTGGACGCCTTTTGAAATCTGAGCTATTTTGTTATTCTTGTACAACATATGTATGCAGTTTTTGTCTTTTGAGAAAGTGGGAGGCATTTGCAGAGCTATGTACACACATATATTTGCTTCTATATATACACACAGCCGTACGTATTAATGTTTCTGCAAAATGCTAAAGACTACATCTTTTATATTTATCAAATTTCAATGCTCTGAAATGTTCATTTCGGTAGACATGAAAGTGAAATATTTAGTAATTGGATGAATATCTATATCTCCCCATGATGATTTAATGCTATTTCTAAACAGCTACTGTAAATACAGGGGGTTTTGTTGCACTGGAAACAAGTGTTTTTTTATTATTTTTTTAATGAGTAGGGGACCACAAATCATAGAATTGTTGTCAAATCTAACCTTCATAATATTGTGGTTGACCCTTATGTGATATAAAGAATAGTCCTAGAGGCAGGGAATTCTGGAAAGTCTGAATGTGTCCTAGTTGGAGCTCAGGTGCAGTAAGGTACTTCTCTCTATATTATTTCATGCTGCTCAACTGGGAACTATTCCAGATCTTCCCCTTCAATATTCAATCTACGTGGGGCTGAAATAAATTTAACCTGAGTTCACTAGATTTTTGCACTTTACCAAGATCTATTCCAATAGTCTGCCACCAAATTAAAATCTATTTTTTGATTCTCTGTGGCTTTAAGTTCATTAAAATGTGAAATTGGCAGCCTGCTAAAGAAGGTCAGGCTGATTAACTATTTGATCGTTGTATGGGGCACACTGGTATCATTTTCCAAATGTGTTTTTTTTTCCCTTTTTTTCCCCCCCCTCTGTATTGTAATGTTTTATTGCAATGTATCATCATTGTTTTGATATCCCATACCACAGAACAAATTATGCTGTTTTTTTTTTTTAACGTGAGTTTTTGGGTAGAATATTAATGTCTTAAGTTTCTAAAATAATCTTGCCCACAAAAAAGGTTTCCCCCCCCCCAAAAAACCCCCCACCCCAGACGTGTATATATATGTGTATATATATATATATGTGTATGTGTGTATATGTATATATATATATATATATATATTTCTACTTTTAATAAACCTGTTTTGAACTCTATGCAGATAATCTGTCAAATGTGACACCACTATGATAGGTATTTTGCGTTTCAGGGCTGGACTGCTTTTATCAGCTGTTATGAAATGTGGCATTCACTTGACCACGCTGACTTTTATTTGATGGTGGAACACCAATGTAAACATGTTCAAAATATATTTCATGGGCCTCTTGGTGTTTTTTTTTTTTTTTTTCCCCCACAATGAAAAATAAATGACTAATTGGCTTATTTTCCCAAGCACTCAAATGTATTCACTACATGTGTCTAAACAGAATTTCTTGAATCTATAATATCTTTTTCCTGCTGTTCGGTGATGCAGATAGACGCCAGATACATTTTCTTCCCTCCTGGAATTGTGCTGCGCTCCTTACACCTATCTATCGGAGATTACCATAGCAGATCATATTTTATTCTTTGTATAGTGCAGACTATAGTGTTAAATTACATTTTACATGCTGCATGGACATGTATTTTTTTTTTTTAAACACCTATCTTTGCTTGTTCACGTTATTTATTTATTAAAAACGGTAGCATTCGCTAGTGAAACCCTCCTGATTTGTTTTCCTAGTTGTGTAGATTTCACAATTACATTATTTTTGACAGCACATGGGCGTAGGGAGAGAGAAAAAAAATGTGATTTGTTGGGTGTAAACTAAGCTTAGCTACGCCATTGTTTGTTTTATTTTTTTTTTCCCCCTCTCCTCAAGAGAGCTGATGTTACTTCTTTTGTTTTCCAAACTGCAGCCGAACCTGTCGAAGCCATTCTCACAGATGACGAACCAGACAACAGCACATTGGGCGCTTCCAAGGGGGACCATGACCTCCTTACCTGTGGCCAGTGTCAGATGAACTTCCCATTGGGGGACATTCTTATTTTTATTCAGCACAAACGGAAACAATGCAATGGCAGCCTTTGCTCAGAGAAGGCTGTGGATAAACCGCCCTCACCCTCGCCAAGCGAGCTGAAGAAAGCGTCCAACCCCGTGGAGGTTGGCATCCAGGTCACGCCGGAGGATGACGATTGTTTGTCAACGTCATCTAGAGGAATTTGTCCAAAACAGGAAAATGCAGCAGGTAAATCAAAGCGGAGGAATGTCACTGCAGAGTCCTCTGCATCAGCTTGCACACCGTGTTACATTTCCCTTTTGCTAGATGCTTCTACTCAAATGTGTCATTTATTAGCCAGTACCTGCCCATTGAATAATTATTTCCTGATTTTTAAACATATTTGTGAATGAGTGAGACTATGTCCGTCGGGCACATTTGTCATTTGCCAGCAAATTCTCACCCACCTAGAGCAGCTATCTTGACTTCGGAGGGAGAAATAGACTTTGCAGGTGTTTTTTAATCGCAAATAGTTGTGCAGCTGAGAAATGCAACTCGAAGGAAAAGTATGTAAGGGTTTATAGCCGAGGTTTCGTTCTTCCGTACATATTGGCTATCCAAAAATAAAATATATCTAGCAAGCGTAGATTAATTAATTGTAGTAGTTGGCTCTTTCCCCAGCCTTCTTTCAGTTTAAAACTAGCAATAAAATGATTTTTGCAAAGTGAGTGCTGTAAGGGTTAAATTGTGCTCCAGCTAGCCTTGGATCCATAGTGGCTGTCAGCATGCTGACTGTAATTAAACCTAGCCCCATGGCACTGTGACACCCCTGACCTTGACTTTAAGATGCCATTTTCCACTGGCCAGGCCAGAGTAGAGAGGGCAGTTGCTGAAGCGCACAGACATTCTTATTCCAAAAGTTTAAGGGCATGTTGGAAATTTCAAAAGGTTGGTTTGACAGGAAAGGCCGCTTTCTACTGCCTCGCTCTTCAGCCAAATGATAAATGCTTCTCTGTGCTCCAATGTCTCTGATGTGGTTTTGACAGATGTATCTTTATTTTCTTTGTGGTTTACACAACCACATTTCACCAGAAAAGAAAGCCCAGCACTGATTTCTATTCTTTGACCAAAAAAAAAAAGACATTTAGATTTTTTTTTATTTAAAACCAAATGTCATTCATATTTTTCCATTTTATTTTGAAAAGAAAAAAAGTGAATGTATTTTTGGCTTTATTCCATTTAATTCTACTCCTTGTAGTGAATTTGCAACGTTATTAGCTGATCAATGACTGATCTAGTAATGTAATGTTCTGTAGTCCGCATAAAAATACTGCATGACCATTCCTGAAACGGCTCCATTACTTTGGAAATGTTGTTATACAATTTGTTGCAATAAAAAGCCATTGGACGAAAGGAACTCTAGCTGCAGGTCCAGACAAATCTCATTCCCAGGAATGGGTCACAAGTGTATTACTCTTTTTATGAGATCTCCTCTCTTTTTTGTATCTGTTGTTTTAACCTTTTAGACACCATGAAATGTGAATTGACTTGAAGCATTGCACAGTCAGTTTGACAGAACGCTACAGTATGTAGTGTGTAACAGGTCTTCCCGCACCCTCTGGGAGATTTCACTATTACCTGTACTCTCTTTGTGCTGTACCTGTGAGGCTTACAGGATTGCTGAGTGTCCGCCGATGGTAGTGGGGAAGACAGGACAGGCTTTCAGGATATTCTCAGCTCTTTCTGGGTGCAGCGCCTCCATTTCCAGCAGGCCCCAGCAGATCTGGGAGCAGTTCCTGCAGGAAAACCCTCTCGCACCCCCCTGATAAACTGCAGTCACAGGCAGGAGTATAAAAGCAGCAACTGGTTTTTATTCTTGTACGTACACAGCATACAACAGGTACACGCTTCTTAGGGCCCTTGGACTCAACCCCCCGGGCTTGAGGCCCCAAAGGTCTATCCTTTTCTCCCCTACTCCCTGGTTGAGTAAGGGGTGGTATCCCACTCCCTTGCGGAAGGGGAAGGAAGGTGGCCAGAGCCCTGGCTTCACAATTCCAACAACCACTACATTTGGATCTGTAGTCCCTTTTGTACACAGGGAGAGGGTCCTAGGTCTGAGCCCCTGATAGGGCAGCACAGAGGCCTTAGGCCCCCCCCCCCTTCACTCAAGGGAGTTGGTTACTGCTGCAGCAGCAAGGGCATAGATTTAACCCTAACAATGCCTGCGCTGGTACCAGGGCTTGTGTTAGGTAGGGCAGATTAGTAGCCAAGAGGATACATGGCTACACACTCCCCCTGGTGGAATCTCACGGACCCCGCTGAGAACCCAATTTACAGACCATCCCTAAATTGAATAACCTGTGACAATGCATACCAGTTCATGACCTAACATAAAAGAATTCACCCGGATCCCTCCCTAACATGGATAATCAGCACCCACTTTAATAGTAGTGCTTAGGGTCAGGTTTCTTAACTAATCTACCCTCCTCATTGGGAACAGTAACGGAATACACCCTCTTTGGACCCTGTTCAGGGATATATTCCACCCGGTCCATGTACTGTAGATGTTTCTCCCCACCCGCCATACTCGGATGAGAGGACATACTTTTTCATCATTGTAGAACCTAGAGATACACCTGGAGGCTAGGTAGTCTAGGACCGCATCTCTCAACCACTCCCCTCTGTTGGCCTCTATTTCCCTCAGGGACATAGGGGTAATCATACCCATGGGACTGACGGTACCTCTGCACTATTAATCTGTCAGCCCGGTTGATCTTGGTTAATTTCCGGCCACAGGCCTGGTCCGATAACACCCAGAATAATGGTTCATGAGAGGGCTGTTCCTTATAGTTTATCGTTAAACCAGTTGGTAGTATCAACCCTAGTTTAATTTCCCTATCCCTTCGTCTGAGCGCTTCTGCTGTTCCTTCCGCATTGAACTCCCCTTCCTCCCAGCAATGATCCACAATATCCCAGCCATGATCCACAATATCCCCGCTGAACAGCAAGAACCGTGTCTGGTTCATATGATGAACATGCCCTTGAAACATGGGGTCCCACCACGGCAATACTTTCCCCACATTTGCATTACACATAGATACATCAGATTCGGACGCTGCTCTAGAGAGTGCTCCTGACCTTTCTGACCTAACAGACCCTTCTCTGGAAAACAACACATACTCTTGCATTACACCCCAGCAGGATCATCATCAAGCCCAGCCCAGTTTCTCCAGTCCTGGGAAGATTTAGTTACCCTCCGAGTGTCCTGTGCAATGTCTGTTCAGATCTTAGGCACAGCAGTGTGTCCTGAGGTGCCAGGCACCTCACGCTGGCCTCGGCATACTACCGCAAGCACTTATTGGGCCTCAGAGTTCTTCTGGATCATGTGCTCATGTGCCTTGCTCCTCGCACGGCTCTGCTGGAAGAAAAGGTCAGTTGCAGTCTTACCAACCGGAGCGGGTTTCACATCTTCCAAATCTGCCCCGGCGGCTGCATCCGCAATGACTACTTTCGGTCGCACCGGAAGGGTGGTTTAATCTCAGGAGGAGGAGGAAGAAGTACGGCCTGTACCTCTTCAAAGGATTCCTCCGCTGCTCCCTGTCGAGCGGAAGCATCCTTGTAAATCTGCGGGCTGTGGCCATCTTGGGCACCTGGGAAGGTAACGCATCCTCACCGCTCTTCCGCATCTGTGTGGTTCTCCCGGCCAGGAGCAGGCACATACGCCGTTGCCTCACGAGGACCCTCCAAGGTCTTGGAGATCCACCTCGCAGGTAAAGCCGTCGCCTCCGATGACGTCACAGATCCTGGACGCTTCTCCTGCTCGTTCCTGCTGACAGGGATTACCTCTCAGCCACCAGGGCAACGACACTCCGGCCGGAGCATCGTGATGGGGCCTTCCATCTTGCCTGTCTCCCTGGCAGCGTTGGACAAGCCCCCTGGGGAAGTGGACCGGGACACCTCGCTATCGGTGGCGGGAGCTTTTAGGCAGCGGGCCCGCTCCTGCACCACCAGCGGAAGTACCTCAGCCTCCTCCCGGGCGGTCATCTCACCAGGTAATTCGTTTTCAGGGTCTTGAACAGGAACACACAGGTCCCTTGGAGAGTCCGCTCCCGATGTTGCGGTCCAGTCGCACACCTCTGCAGATAGACCGCATCCTCCATCTAGCCCAGCGTGGGTGGTAGCACTATTTTGGGTTTAAGATGGGGGGTCCCGCATCTCTTACACCTCGACTCCAGGCTCACGTCTCCGCCTGGGAAATCGCAGCTGGGACAGATACATTGTAAAAAGCTTTCCCCATTTATTTTTACTAGCATGAAGCATCCTGGCAGTGTGTATTGGGGAATTGCACACTCCGCCATAGTAGGGATGTTGCGCAGGAACAGTGGTGATTAGCTCCTGCTCCTTTCCTCACCATGCGCAACTGAAGGTGTGGTATCTCGCGTTCGGCTACGCCCCTTGTGGTGACACATTACTTGCCTCCACCCCATGGTGGATCCAAGAGCACAAGCACATTTATAGATAGGCACGGCTTCACTTATGCGCCAAGCCACACACAGTAGGTGGGCGCGCTTTGCTTTTGCGCCGCACCCAGCCCTTATTGTGGGCAGAGCTTCGTTTTCGCGCCGAACCAAGCACAAGTTTTGCAAAAGAAGCTTGCAACTCTGCAAATCCTGCCACACGGTCCTCCCGGTTTTGGCGGGAACCGCTCCTTCATGTGCGGTAGCTCTCTTTGAGACACTATCACACGTAGATTACAGAATACAGCTCAGATAATGCACACTGCGTCTCCCTGTGCTGGGGACCGCTATAGTATTGCTGCAGCTCCTCAAACGTAGGTCTTGGCCTCCTAACGGTCAGGAGACCCTCCTCGGACTCTACCCGCACAGACTGAAC